>NC_074665.1:95178681-95280314 GCF_029448725.1 Salvelinus fontinalis | reverse complement strand
GCTGAGGTACTTTCATGCCAGGTAAAGTCTAGTTGTTTTTCCGTCAACAACTCTGAGGTGTGTGTAATGTGTGGTAGAACACCGGGTCACACAGGTCAGGCCTGAGTGTTTGCATGATTGCTTATTAATAATCCCAATTAGTATTCACAGAAAGGTAACAGGAAGAACAGACCAATATTGTTATGATATTAAACGTGGAAGAATAACCCAACCCCTCTGTTGACTATAGTGATAACTTCCACTACCTGGACCATGGCTGACAATAGTGATAAATTCTTACAGTACAATAGTGAGCTACTGACCCTGGAACTGTCCCTGTAAATAGCTACTGACCCTTGAACTGTCCTTGTGTATAATTACTGACCCTGGAACTGTCCCTGTGTATAACTACTGACCCTGGAACTGTCCCTGTGTATAACTACTGATCCTGGAACTGTCCCTGTATATAACTACTGACCCTGGAACTGTCCCCGTGTATAACTACTGACCCTGGAACTGTCCCTGTATATAGCTACTGACCCTGGAACTGTCCCTGTATATAACTACTGACCCTGGAACTGTCCCTGTGTATAACTACTGACCCTGGAACTGTCCCTGTATATAGCTACTGACCCTGGAACTGTCCCTGTATATAACTACTGACCCTGGAACTGTCCCTGTATATAACTACTGACCCTGGAACTGTCCCTGTGTATAACTACTGACCCTGGAACTGTCCCTGTATATAACTACTGACTGCTGACTTACTTGATTGTGTTTTATTGTTTTACTTGAGTTTTTAATTTTTAAAGTACTACTGATATTGATTACATTGTTGGGAAAGAGCAATGAAGAAAGCCATTTCACTGTGCTTGTACACGTGACAATAACAACTTGAAATTTGAATAAGGAACAACTTTCGCTCACAATTAAAATGTTGATGCTTTCAGTGGTGGAAAAAGTGCCCAACTGTCATACTTGAGTAAAAGTATAGATAACTTAATATAAAAAGGATTCAAGTAAAAGTGAAAGTCACCCACTAAAATTCTACTTGAGTAAAAGCCTAAAAGTATTTGGTTTTAAATATACTTAAGTTTCAAAATTACATGTAATTGCTAAAATATTCTTAAGTATCAAAAATAAAAGTATGAATCATTGCAAATTCCTTATATTAAGCAAACAAGATGGCACCATTTTCTTGTTTTTATTTATTTACGGATAGCCAGGAACACACTCCAACACTCAGACATCATTTACAAACAAAGCATTTGTGTTTAGTGAGTCCGCCAGATCAGAGGCAGGGGATGACCAGGGATGTTCTCTGTTTAGTGAGTCCGCCAGATCAGAGGCAGTGGGGATGACCAGGGATGTTCTCTGTTTAGTGAGTCCGCCAGATCAGAGGCAGTGGGGATGACCAGGGATGTTCTCTGTTTAGTGAGTCCGCCAGATCAGAGGCAGTAGGGACGACCAGGGATGTTCTCTGTTTAGTGAGTCCGCCAGATCAGAGGCAGTAGGGACGACCAGGGATGTTCTCTGTTTAGTGAGTCCGTCAGATCAGAGGCAGTAGGGACGACCAGGGATGTTCTCTGTTTAGTGAGTCCGCCAGATCAGAGGCAGGGGATGACCAGGGATGTTCTCTTGATAGGTGTGTGAACCAGACCATTTTACTGTCCTGCTGAGCATTCAAAATATAACGAGTACTTTTGGGTGTCAGGGGAAATGTAAGGATTAGAAAGTCCATAATTTTCTTTAAGAATGTACTGAAGTAAAAGTAAAAGTAATCAAACATATAAATAGTAAAGTAAAGTACAGATAACCCAAAAAATAACTTAGTACTTTGAAGTATTTTTTACTAAAGTACTTTACGCTACTGTATTCTTTATTTATCTAATTCAAGTTAATCATGACGTTCGTCAACGCCTTGATCAGAATGAAAACAAAGAGGGGATAGGCAAGTCAACATAGGAAACACAATTCTAAGAGGTGTTTCGAACAGTACAGTAGCCTTCCCCAGGACTCTGTCTCTCACTCCATTAGAATAGTACAGTAGCCTTCCCCAGGACTCTGTCTCTCACTCCATTAGAATAGTACAGTAGCCTTCCCCAGGACTCTGTCTCTCACTCCATTAGAACAGTACAGTAGCCTTCCAAAGGACTCTGTCTCTCACTCCATTAGAACAGTACAGTAGCCTTCCCCAGGACTCTGTCTCTTACTCCATTAGAATAGTACAGTAGCCTTCCCCAGGACTCTGTCTCTCACTCCATTAGAACAGTACATTAGCCTTCCCCAGGACTCTGTCTCTCACTCCATTAGAATAGTACAGTAGCCTTCTCCAGGACTCTGTCTCTCACTCTATTAAAACAGTACAGTAGCCTTCTCCAGGACTCTGTCTCTCACTCTATTAGAATAGTACAGTAGCCTTCCCCAGGACTCTGTCTCTCACTCTATTAGAACAGTACAGTAGCCTTCCCCAGGACTCTGTCTCTCACTCCATTAGAACAGTACAGTAGCCTTCCCCAGGACTCTGTCTCTCACTCCATTAGAATAGTACAGTAGCCTTCCCCTGGACTCTGTCTCTCACTTGATAAAATACACTATCCAACCACAAATACCATGTTATATTTTTAGCTTAGGCATTGTATTTAAAAAAAAAAAAGTATATAAGTGTTTATCCTGTTGACTTTCTGTGGCCACTTTATCAATGTGTCTGTCTACTCAGGGAGGGAGAGGGGCACAGGGCTGCTGTGTACACACACACACACACACACACACACACACACACACACACACACACACACACACACACACACACACACACACACACACACACACACACACACACACACACACACACACACACACACACACACACACACACACAGTATTACCCTGAGTCTCATGAGGTCTCTCTGGACAGTGATGTATTTAGGCTCCTCCTGAGGTCAGATGGACACTGTCCAGAACATCACCTGCAATCAATAGTGTTGGTAAACCAGCCACAACTGAACTGTCTGTGTGTGTGTGTGTGTGTGTGTGTGTGTGTGTGTGTGTGTGTGTGTGTGTGTGTGTGTGTGTGTGTGTGTGTGTGTTTGTGTGTGTGTGTTGGTAAACCAGCCACAACTGAACTGTCTGTGTGTGTGTGTGTGTGTGTGTGTGTGTGTGTGTGTGTGTGTGTGTGTGTGTGTGTGTGTGTGTGTGTTTGTGTTGGTAAATCAGGCACAACTGAACAGACATGGAGAGGGCTCTCTCCTAAACACACTCTGAGGGAACTGCATGGGCCATTGCACACCTAGAACTGGGAGAGGGATGGCTTTAGCCACTACTATACTTTAACACTGGCCTTGCAATCCATTGCAAGTAGCGGTGTGTGTGAAAGAGTGAGTACTTCAGTTGGGATCTAGGGATGGGCTTTATCTTTTTTGAGCTCACAAAAATCATTGCAAGCAGTCCCTAAAGGTTGAGCCTGCATGGAAGAGTAACTACCTCCAAGTTTACTGCAGAAACACTATACAGTACACTCAATGTACAGTTGAAGTCGGAGGTTTACATACACCTCACATACACCATACACCTACACAGCCAAATACATTTAAACTCAGTTTTTCACAATTCCTGACATTTAATCTGAATAAAAATTCCCTGTCTTAGGTCAGTTAGGATCACCACTTTCTTTTAAGAATGTGAAATGTCAGAATAATAGTAGAGAGAATGATTTATTTCAGCTTTTACTTCTTTCACCACATTCCCAGTGGGTCAGAAGTTTACATACACGCAATTAGTATTTGGTAGCATTGCCTTTAAATTGTTTAACTTGGGTCAAACATTTCGCGTAGCCTTCCACAAGCTTCCCACATTAAGTTGGGTGAATTTTGTCTCATTCCTCCTGACAGAGCTGGTGTAACTGAATAAGGTTTGTAGGCCTCCTTGCTCGCACACCCTTTTTCAGTTATGCCCACACATTTTCTATAGGATTGAAGTCAGGGCTTTGTCATGGCCACTCCAATACCATGACTTTGTTGTCCTTAAGCCATTTTGCCACAACTTTGGAAGTATGCTTGGGGTCATTGTCCATTTGGAAGACCCATTTACGTTCAAGCTTTAACTTCCTGACTGATGTCTTGAGATGTTGCTTCAATATATCCACATAATTTCCCTTTGCCATGATGCCATCTATTTTGTGAAGTGCACCAGTTCTTCCTGCAGCAAAGCACCCCCACAACATGATGTGGCCACCCCCGTGCTTCTCGGTTGGGATGGTGTTCTTCGGCTTGCAAGCCTCCCCCTTTTTCCTCCAAACATAACGATGGTCATTATGGCCAAACAGTTCTATTTTTGTTTCATCAGACCAGAGGACATTTCTCCCCAAAATACGATCTTTGCCCCCATGTGCAGTCGCAAACCGTAGTCTGGCTTTTTTATGGTGGTTTTGGAGCAGTGCCTTCTCCCTTGCTGAGCGGCTTTTCAGGTTATGTCGATATTGGACTCGTTTTACTGTGGATATTTTTATTTATTTATTTATTTATTTTACCGTTATTTTACCAGGTAAGTTGACTGAGAACACGTTCTCATTTGCAGCAACGACCTGGGGAATAGTTACAGGGGAGAGGAGGGGGATGAATGAGCCAATTGTAAACTGGGGATTATTAGGTGACCATGATGGTTTGAGGGCCAGATTGGGAATTTAGCCAGGACACCGGGGTTAACACCCCTACTCTTACGATAAGTGCCATGGGATCTTTAATGACCTCAGAGAGTCAGGACACCCGTTTAACGTCCAATCCGAAAGACGGCACCCTACACAGGGCAGTGTCCCCAATCACTGCCCTGGGGCATTGGGATATTTTTTAGACCAGAGGAAAGAGTGCCTCCTACTGGCCCTCCAACACCACTTCCAGCAGCATCTGGTGTCCCATCCAGGGACTGACCAGGACCAACCCTGCTTAGCTTCAGAAGCAAGCCAGCAGTGCTATGCAGGGTGGTATGCTGCTGGCAATATATAGATACTTTTGTACCTGTTTCCTCCAGCATCTTCACAAGGTCCTTTGCTGTTGTTCTGGGATTGATTCGCACTTTTCGCACCAAAGTACGTTCATCTCTAGGAGACAGAATATTTTCTACATTGTAGAGTAATAGTGAAGACATTATTACTATGAAATAACACATATGGAATCACATAGTAAACAAAAAGGGTTAAATAAATCAAGGCACGGTGATGGAATGCTTCATTAGATGACCTGGCCTCCATAATCACCCGACCTCAACCCAATTGAGATGGTTTAGGATGAGTTGGACCACAGAGTGAAGGAAAAGCAGCCAACAAGTGCTCAGCATATGTGGGAACTCCTTCAAGACTGTTGGAAAAGCATTCCAGGTGAAGCTGGTTGAGAGAATGCCAAGAGTGTGCAAAGCTGTCATCAAGTCAAAGGGTGGCTACTTTAAAGAATTTCAAATATAAAATGTATTTTGATTAATTTAACACCTTTTTTGGTTACTGCAAGATTTCATATGTGTCATTTCATAGTTTTGCTGTCTTCACTATTATTCGAAAATAAAGAAAAACCTTGAAATGAGTAGATGTGTCCAAACTTTTGAATGGTACTGTACGTATATATATGTAATTTAACAAATCAAATTTTATTTGTCACATGCACCGAATATAACAGGTGTAGACCTTACAAAATAGATAAGTAAAAAATAGAAAATAAAAGTAACAAGTAATTAAATAGCAGCAGTAAAATAACAATAGCGAGGCTATATACAGGGGGTTCTGGTACAGAGTCAATGTGCGGAGCACCGGTTAGTCAAGGTACAGTATATATTTTAAAATATATTTTCCTTTTTTATGTTCCCTTAACTCTACCACCCCTCCTCTAATTAGAGTACACTAATGGACAACAACACTTAGGCTTCTACTTACAGCTTGTACTTACTATATATTTTACGGACCCAGTATATTTTACATGAGTTATCTTGTTGTTTCCAGTCCCTTTAGCTCCACTCAAACCCTCCCATTGATCTCTTGACACCATCCAGTTTTTATTTCTATTTCCCAAATATTTTTCAATTCTACTGTGATGTTTCACAAAATGTCTGAACCTCTCTAAACCTTTCAAGACGTAGTTTCTACAGATTGTAAATTTAAGAAAAAACATTTTATATAATTGATCGGTTGACTATGACCTTTGAAATTACCCAGCAGTGCTATGTGTAGAGTTTGCTCCAGGTAAATGTTGCAGTTCTGCAGCCTGCGAATAAAAACCTGCGAACAAAAACAAGCTACATATGGACAGTACCAAAACAAATGATCTAATGATTCTGTCTCTTTGCAGCAAAATCTGCAGATTTGGACTTTTTCCACATTTTGTTACATTACAGCCTTATTATAAAATGTTTTAAATACTTGTTTTTCTTCATCCATCTACACACAATACTCCACAATGACAAAGCGAAAACAGGTTTTTGGAAAATGTTGCCAATGTATATAAAAAAAGATTGTTTTAGAATCTATTTTTTGTCAAGTTTTTGTTCCTTAAATGAAACTGGCCTACTTTTTTAAAATCACAATTTTCATTAAGCAATTATGGTCTTTAATGCAGGGCCGACAGACAATTTCCTTACTTTTCCCCCCTTCCACTTGCCTCTTCCATTTTTGCGGTAATGCTGCAATTAGTTGTATTTCTGGGTAGAGACCCTTTTAATGGAAGAACCTTATGGGGTTTTAATTGTGGAACTACCCCCCCTGTTATTATTATTATTAATAATAATTATGATGAATTATTATTATTACAAATAATAATAATAATACGCATAACAATAACAACAATAACACAATATTTTAGTTCTTAGTGTTAATTATGATTTTAGTGGCAAAGCAGAATAAAAAAATCTAAATATGAGGTAAATTCCCAGCAGAGCCTCAAGTCCAAAGGGTATATCCTCTGGCAGTGTTGATGTTAATGTGTTGATGTCCTCCGTATCCACAGACACAATGATTTATCCTCTGGCAGTGTTGATGTTAATGTGTTGATGTCCTCCGTATCCACAGACACAATGATTTATCCTCTGGCAGTGTTGATGTTAATGTGTTGATGTCCTCCGTATCCACAGCCAGAATGATTTATCCTCTGGTGTGTTGATGTTAATGTGTTGACGTTCTCCGTATCCACAGCCAGAATGATTTATCCTCTGGTGTGTTGATGTTAATGTGTTGATGTCCTCCGTATCCACAGACACAATGATTTATCCTCTGGTGTGTTGATGTTAATTTGTTGACGTTCTCCGTATCCACAGCCAGAATGATTTATCCTCTGGTGTGTTGATGTTAATGTGTTGACGTTCTCCGTATCCACAGACACAATGATTTATCCTCTGGTGTGTTGATGTTAATGTGTTGACGTTCTCCGTATCCACAGCCAGAATGATTTATCCTCTGGTGTGTTGATGTTAATGTGTTGATGTTCTCCGTATCCACAGCCAGAATGATTTATCCTCTGGTGTGTTGATGTTAATTTGTTGACGTTCTCCGTATCCACAGCCAGAATGATTTATCCTCTGGTGTGTTGATGTTAATGTGTTGACGTTCTCCGTATCCACAGCCAGAATGATTTATCCTCTGGCAGTGTTGATGTTAATGTGTTGATGTTCTCCGTATCCACAGCCAGAATGATTTTGCATTGCATGTTGATCAAACAGGTTTCCAGTTATATTCATCAGAGGTATAGGAAGGATGAAGTCTGTGAATCCGAAAAATAGTAATTATACAGAGGATTAAAAAAACATGCACGTGACAGTATTCATACCTTGTTCATTGTGGTAAATGTCAACGAATACAACTGTTTTGATAATGGTTTTCCTACACATAGCTTGTCTATAATGTAGAGGCTTATGGGATATTCAGAGAGAGGGTGGTACATGTGATCTGCATAACATACCAACACCGATTGACATACCTTTGTATGCCTCCTCGTCTGTACACCTGCAGACACAGACACAAACGTGAGCAGTTCAGTCATCTGCACCCAATACAGCTAACCCTCAACATACTCTTATAGCCTACATATTCTTACCTCTTTGTTGATTGATATCCATTGAATTATGTTCATTTTCTGTTTTAGAAAGAATTGCACAAATATGAAAAGATAGACGGTATCATCATAAAACAATATCAATTTAGATCATACAAGGGACAAACATTACCTTAAATTGAGGAGATCTTTGCATTTTGCAGTTAAGTGCCTGCACCTGCTGGCTTTTCAAATTCAAATCCAAATGTTTCAGTTGGGCAGTTAGATTCCTGCAAGAACCCCCACCAACTAAGGAGGTTGCCTCGATGAACCCCCACCAACTAAGGAGGTTGCCTCGATGAACCCCCACCAACTAAGGAGGTTGCCTCGATGAACCCCCACCTCCTTTGGGGTTCTTGGAAGAACCTTTTGGGGACAATCTTCAGAACTTTGAGGATCTAAGAAGAACTCTTGTTGAACCCCACATCTTTAGAGTCTAGAGCGGTGTTTGTCAGACTTCTCACAGAATCGTCTGTAGCATCCGAACGGTTTGGCCTACAAACTATTATGACCTCTCTATGGAAAGATGAGACTCTCACAAACACGATGGCGTTCTCCGTTTCGCTAGGACACCCACAAGCCTCACAAGAATTGTTGGAAGGTCCCCAGTACCTGTTAGAATGATCCTTGGTATGACTATCTGAAAACAATTCCACATGTTAGCTTATCACGCCCCCCCCCCCCCCCCCCCACCCGGGTTAGACAGGGTTTAGACTCCCCCCCCTCCCGGGTTAGACAGGGTTTAGACCCCCCCCCCCCCGGGTTAGACAGGGTTTAGACTCTAGAGGGTTGTTTAAATTCTGTAACTATTTTAAATTCATGCATAGCCATGGGAAGTAGGGCTGTCGAGGGTTCTGCAACACCCACTGATAAACCAAAATAGAAATATAGAAATATGAAAACATTTATTGTTAAAAAAACTCCTGTATAAGTGGAGAAAAACACTCCTCAGCACCCCCCGTCTCCCCCCATCTTCCCGCGGCAATGGCCTTATGGTGAAATCCCTGAGCAGTGTCCTTACTCTCCAGCAAATCAAATCAAATCACATTTTATTGGTCACGTACTGTACACGTGATTAGCAGATGTTATTGTGGGCGTAGCGGAATGCTTGTGCAGTAATATCTAACAAATTACACAACATATACCCAATACACACAAATCTATGTAGGAATGAATTAAGACTATATATATATATATATATATATATATATATATATATATATATATATATGGACAAGCCATGTCAGAGCGGAACGGACTAAGATACAGTAGAATAGTATAGAAAACAGTATTTACATATGAGATGAGTGATGCCAGATATGTAAACAGTATTAAGTGACTAAGATACCGTAGAATAGAATACTGTATGTACATATGAGATGAGTAATGCCAGATATGTAAACAATATTAAGTGACTAGAGTTCCATTACAGCTGAGTCAGGAATGAGGCCTGTATCTTTGTAGTGACTGGATGTATTGATACACCATCCAGAGTGTTTTTACTATTGTTTTGTATTTGACCGTTATTTTACCAGGTAAGTTGACTGAGAACACGTTCTCATTTACAGCAACGACCTGGGGAATAGTTACAGGGGAGAGGAGGGGGGATGAAAGAGCCAATTGTAAGATGGGGATGATTAGGTGACCGTGATGGTATGAGGACCAGATTGGGCATTTAGCCAGGACACCCGGGGTTAACACCCCTACTCTTACGATAAGTGCCATGGGATCTTTAATGACCTCAGAGAGTCAGGACACCCTTTTAACGTCCCATCCAAAAGACAGCACCCTACACAGGGCAGTGTCCCCAATCACTACCCTGGGGCATTGGGATATTTTTTAGACCAGAGGAAAGAGTGCCTCCTACTGGCCCTCCAACACCACCTCCAGCAGCATCTGGTCTTCCATCCAGGGACTGACCAGGACCAACCCTGCTTAGCTACAGAAGTTTAATGAATGACTTCACCATACTCAAAGGGATATTCAATGTCTGCTTTTTATTTCATTTTTTTACCCATCTACCAATAGGTGCCCTTCTTTGCGAGGCATTGGAAAACCTCCCTGGTCTTTGTGGTTGAATCTGTGTTTAAAATTCACTGCTCAACTGAGGGACCTTCCAGATAAATGTATGTGTGGATTACAGAGATGAGGTAGTTATTCAAAAATCATGTCAAACACTATTATTGGACACAGAGTGAGTCCATGAAACTTATTATGTGACTTGATAAGTAACTTGTTACTCCTGAATGTATTTAGGCTTGGCATAACAAAAGAGTTCAATACTTATTGACTCAAGACATTTCCGTTTTTTTATTTCATCAAAATAAATAATTCCACTTTGACGTGATGGGGTATTTTGTGTAGGCCAGTGACCGTCGTAACATCTAAATTTAATCCATTTTAAATTCAGGCTGTAACAACAACATGTGTGAGAAGTCAAGGGGTCTGAATACTTTCTCAAGGTGCTGTAGATAGCAACATTTTTTCTAAGAGGGCAGTAAAAATATTTATCTCAAGACTATGCATATTAAATGTAAAAATATATTTTTTCTCTATAGTTCAGCTGATGTTTTACAGATTTTATAGTTCAGCTGATGTTTTAAAGGTTTTCAATGTCCTTTATCTTATTAAACTCATAGCAGACTAGAGTAACAAATATCAATGGCATGTGTCTATTTCTTCATTGCGATACAAGACTTTGAAAAGTGGGCACAATTTCAATCATAGGGTCCACAAACTTGGGCCCAAAAACAATGAATGCAGAAGCAGTGGTGTGTCAACTGCAAGTGGGTTTTGAAGAATTGGCATAGTCATTTAGGCAGCACCTCACATCCTTCACAAACAAATGAAGCCCCCACAGCTTCAAAGTGAGATTGATACCTTCTTCTCTGAGACTTCATACACAACACTGGGGTTCTGAATATTGAGAGAGGTGCTTCTTTCCATGGGGAAGAACCCGTCAGAGACACCCCTCCCCCTCTCCCCTATCCTATTCTCTAAGGTGATGTAAAAAATAAATAAAAAAATGGGAAAAAAGACGCATTGAGAGTTTTCATCAAGTTCATCAATATTCAGTCATTCTCGGTAGAATCCTGGCAGGTTCTAGATTCAGAATGCTATGAAATGACTGGATGGATGTTCTCTTTTGTCACAGTAAGGAAACGTCTGAAATTGAATTCCTAAAATATAAATAGCTAGAACAATCGTCCCCCAACCCAGTCACAGCCATACATTTCACTTAGTGATGGAAAACTTTTCAAATTGCGGTTCAAGTCTTAAGCACTACCCAGCCAGTAAATAGGTTAGGGATGAATGTGCTTCGTACACTCTCTACTTTAAGAGAGAGAGAGTGAGAGAGAGAGGGAAAGAGTGTCATGTTTTTGATCATCATGTCTTGTCCCTGTGCTTCCCTCTGCTGGTCTTATTAGGTTCTTTCCCTCTTTTCTATCCTTCTCTCTCCTCCTCCCTTTCTCCCTCTCCCGCTCTCTCTCTATCGTTCCGTTCCTGCTCCCAGCTGTTTCTCATTCTCCTAACGACCTCATTTACTCTTTCACACCTGTCCCCTATTTTTGCCCTCATTAGAGTTCCTATTTCTTCCTCTGTTTTCCGCTTCAGTCCTTGTCGGATTCTTGTTTGATGTTTGCTGTTCAGTGTCCTTGTTCCGCCCTGTCGTGTTTTTGCCTTCATCAGATGCTGCATGTGAGCAGGTGTCTAGTGGTCGCGTCTCCAGTCGTTCATCTCTACTGACGAGAGGATTTCAGTTTTCCTGTTTTGTTTTTACCTTAGATATATCAGGAGTATCGTTTTTGTCTAAGACTGGAATAAAGACTCTGTTTCTATTACGTCGCTTTTGGGTCCTCCTTCATCAGCATAACAGAAGAATCCGACCAAGAATGGACCCAGCGACTACGGATTCTCGCAAGACTGCCATCGAGATCCAGGGAGAAATGCTCGGTAGACACGAGCAGGAATTGTCTGCTGCTCGTCATGCCGTTGAGACCCTGGCCGCTCATGTCTCCGATCTCTCAGGACAGTTTCAGAGTCTTCGTCTCGTGCCACCAGCTACTTCCTGGTCTTCCAAGTCTCCGGAACCTAGGGTTAATAACCCACCTTGTTACTCTGGGCAGCCCACTGAGTGTCGCTCCTTTCTCACCCAGTGTGATATTGTGTTCTCTCTCCAGCCCAACACATACTCAGGAGAGAGAGCTCGGATCGCTTACGTCATATCGCTCCTGACTGGTCGGGCTCGGGAGTGGGGCACAGCTATCTGGGAGGCAAGGGCTGAGTGTTCTAACGTTTATCAGAACTTTAAGGAGGAGATGATACGCGTTTTTGATCGTTCTGTTTTTGGGAAGGAGGCTTCCAGGGTCCTGGCTTCCCTATGTCAAGGTGATCGATCCATAACGGATTACTCTATAGAGTTTCGCACTCTTGCTGCATCCAGTGACTGGAACGAGCCGGCGTTGCTCGCTCGTTTTTTGGAGGGACTTCACGCTGAGGTTAAGGATGAGATTCTCTCCCGGGAGGTTCCTTCCAGCGTGGACTCTTTGATTGCACTCGCCATCCGCATAGAACGACGGGTAGATCTTCGTCACCGAGCTCGTGGAAGAGAGCTCGCGTTAACGGTGTTTCCCCTCTCCGCATCTCAACCATCTTCTCCCATCAGCTCAGAGACTGAGCCCATGCAGCTGGGAGGTATTCGCATCTCGACTAAGGAGAGGGAACGGAGAATCACCAACCGCCTTTGTCTCTATTGCGGTTCTGCTGGACATTTTGTCATATCATGTCCAGTAAAAGCCAGAGCTCATCAGTAAGCGGAGGGCTACTGGTGAGCGCTACTACTCAGGTCTCTCCATCAAGATCCTGTACTACCTTGTCGGTCCATCTACGCTGGACCGGTTCGGCTGCTTCCTGCAGTGCCTTGATAGACTCTGGGGCTGAGGGTTGTTTTATGGACGAAGCATGGGCTCGGAAACATGAGATTCCTCTCAGACAGTTAGGGAGGCCCACGCCCATGTTCGCCTTAGATGGTAGTTCTCTCCCCAGTATCAGATGTGAGACACTACCTTTAACCCTCACAGTATCTGGTAACCACAGTGAGACCATTTCCTTTTTGATTTTTCGTTCACCTTTTACACCTGTTGTTTTGGGTCATCCCTGGCTAGTATGTCATAATCCTTCTATTAATTGGTCTAGTAATTCTATCCTATCCTGGAATGTTTCTTGTCATGTGAAGTGTTTAATGTCTGCTATACCTCCTGTTTCTTCTGTCCCCTCTACTCAGGAGGAACCTGGTGATTTGACAGGAGTGCCGGAGGAATATCATGATCTACGCACGGTCTTCAGTCGGTCCAGAGCCAGCTCTCTTCCTCCTCACCGGTCGTATGATTGTTGTATTGATCTCCTTCCGGGGACCACTCCTCCTCGGGGTAGACTATTCTCTCTGTCGGCTCCCGAACGTAAGGCTCTCGAGGATTATCTGTCTGTTTCTCTCGACGCCGGTACTGTGGTGCCTTCTTCCTCTCCCGCCGGAGCGGGGTTTTTCTTTGTTAAGAAGAAGGACGGTACTCTGCGCCCCTGCGTGGATTATCGAGGGCTGAATGACATAACGGTTAAGAATCGTTATCCGCTTCCCCTTATGTCGTCAGCCTTCGAGATGCTGCAGGGAGCCAGGTTCTTTACTAAGTTGGACCTTCGTAACGCTTACCATCTCGTACGCATCAGAGAGGGGGACGAGTGGAAAACGGCGTTTAACACTCCGTTAGGGCATTTTGAATACCGGGTTCTGCCGTTCGGTCTCTCTAATGCTCCAGCTGTCTTTCAGGCATTAGTTAATGATGTACTGAGAGACATGCTGAACATCTTTGTTTTCGTTTACCTTGACGATATCCTGATTTTTTCACCGTCACTCGAGATTCATGTTCAGCACGTTCGACGTGTACTCCAGCGCCTTTTAGAGAATTGTCTCTACGTGAAGGCTGAGAAGTGCGCCTTTCATGTCTCCTCTGTCACTTTTCTCGGTTCTGTTATTTCCGCTGAAGGCATTCAGATGGATCCCGCTAAGGTCCAGGCTGTCAGCGATTGGCCTGTTCCTAAGTCACGTGTCGAGTTGCAGCGCTTTCTCGGTTTCGCTAATTTCTATCGGCGTTTCATTCGTAATTTCGGTCAAGTGGCTGCCCCTCTCACAGCTCTGACTTCTGTCAAGACTTGCTTTAAGTGGTCCGGTTCCGCCCAGGGAGCTTTTGATCTCCTCAAGAAGCGTTTTACATCCGCCCCTATCCTTGTTACTCCTGACGTCACTAAACAATTCATTGTCGAGGTTGACGCTTCAGAGGTGGGCGTGGGAGCCATTCTGTCCCAGCGCTTCCAGTCTGACGATAAGGTTCATCCTTGCGCTTACTTTTCTCATCGCCTGTCGCCATCGGAACGCAACTATGATGTGGGTAACCGCGAACTGCTCGCTATCCGCTTAGCCATAGGCGAATGGCGACACTGGTTGGAGGGGGCGACCGTTCCTTTTGTCGTTTGGACTGACCATAAGAACCTTGAGTACATCCGTTCTGCCAAACGACTTAATGCACGTCAAGCTCGTTGGGCGTTGTTTTTCGCTCGTTTCGAGTTCGTGATTTCCTATCGCCCGGGGAATAAGAACACCAAGCCTGATGCCTTATCCCGTCTCTTTAGTTCTTCTGTGGTTTCTACCGACCCCGAGGGGATTCTTCCTGAAGGGCGTGTTGTCGGGTTGACTGTCTGGGGAATTGAGAGACAGGTAAAGCAAGCACTCACTCACACTGCGTCGCCGCGCGCTTGTCCTAGTAACCTTCTGTTTGTTCCTGTCTCTACTCGTCTGGCTGTTCTTCAGTGGGCTCATTCTGCCAAGTTAGCTGGCCACCCCGGCGTTCGGGGTACGCTTGCTTCTATTCGCCAGCGGTTTTGGTGGCCTACTCAGGAGCGGGACACGCGCCGTTTCGTGGCTGCTTGTTCGGACTGCGCGCAGACTAAGTCAGGTAACTCTCCTCCTGCCGGTCGTCTCAGACCGCTTCCCATTCCTTCTCGACCATGGTCTCACATCGCCTTAGACTTTATTACCGGTCTGCCTTCGTCTGCGGGGAAGACTGTGATTCTTACGGTTATCGATAGGTTCTCTAAGGCGGCACATTTCATTCCCCTCGCTAAGCTTCCTTCCGCTAAGGAGACGGCACAAATCATCATTGAGAATGTGTTCAGAATTCATGGCCTCCCGTTAGACGCCGTTTCAGACAGAGGTCCGCAATTCACGTCACAGTTTTGGAGGGAGTTCTGTCGTTTGATTGGTGCTTCCGTCAGTCTCTCTTCCGGATTTCATCCCCAGTCTAACGGTCAAGCAGAAAGGGCCAATCAGTCGATTGGTCGCATTTTACGCAGCCTTTCGTTTCGAAACCCTGCATCTTGGGCAGAACAGCTCCCCTGGGCTGAGTACGCTCACAACTCGCTTCCTTCGTCTGCTACCGGGCTATCTCCGTTTCAGAGTAGTCTTGGTTACCAGCCTCCTCTGTTCTCGTCCCAGCTCGCCGAGTCCAGCGTTCCCTCCGCTCAGGCTTTTGTCCAACGTTGTGAGCGCACTTGGAGGAGGGTCAGGTCTGCACTTTGCCGTTACAGGGCGCAGACTGTGAGAGCCGCCAATAAACGTAGGATTAAGAGCCCTAGGTATTGTCGCGGTCAGAGAGTGTGGCTTTCCACTCGTAACCTTCCCCTTACGACAGCTTCTCGCAAGTTGACTCCGCGGTTCATTGGTCCGTTCCGTGTCTCTCAGGTCGTCAATCCTGTCGCTGTGCGACTGCTTCTTCCGCGACATCTTCGTCGCGTCCACCCTGTCTTCCATGTCTCTTGTGTCAAGCCTTTTCTTCGCGCTCCCGTTCGTCTTCCCTCCCCCCCTCCCGTCCTTGTCGAGGGCGCACCTATTTACAAGGTACGGAAGATCATGGACATGCGTTCTCGGGGACGTGGTCACCAGTATTTAGTGGATTGGGAGGGTTACGGTCCTGAGGAGAGGAGTTGGGTTCCATCTCGGGATGTGCTGGACCGTTCGTTGATTGATGATTTCCTTCGTTGCCGCCAGGGTTCCTCCTCGAGTGCGCCAGGAGGCGCTCGGTGAGTGGGGGGGTACTGTCATGTTTTTGATCATCATGTCTTGTCCCTGTGCTTCCCTCTGCTGGTCTTATTAGGTTCTTTCCCTCTTTTCTATCCTTCTCTCTCCTCCTCCCTTTCTCCCTCTCCCGCTCTCTCTCTATCGTTCCGTTCCTGCTCCCAGCTGTTTCTCATTCTCCTAACGACCTCATTTACTCTTTCACACCTGTCCCCTATTTTTGCCCTCATTAGAGTTCCTATTTCTTCCTCTGTTTTCCGCTTCAGTCCTTGTCGGATTCTTGTTTGATGTTTGCTGTTCAGTGTCCTTGTTCCGCCCTGTCGTGTTTTTGCCTTCATCAGATGCTGCATGTGAGCAGGTGTCTAGTGGTCGCGTCTCCAGTCGTTCATCTCTACTGACGAGAGGATTTCAGTTTTCCTGTTTTGTTTTTACCTTAGATATATCAGGAGTATCGTTTTTGTCTAAGACTGGAATAAAGACTCTGTTTCTATTACGTCGCTTTTGGGTCCTCCTTCATCAGCATAACAAAGAGAGAGAGAGAGCGAGAAAGAGAGAGGGAAAGAGAGAGAGAGAGGGAAAGAGAGAGAGCGAGAGAGAAAATATCACTTTTATAGGTGGAGAAAATATCTTATTTGATTTTCCCCAAAAATATGATGACTTCAAAAACAAAAGAAGGCTTAGATTACAGAGAGAAATGTATGAACATGGGTTCTTTATACATCTCCTATAATAGTGTGTCTGTGTTTTAAAACCATATCCTATGAATCCTAAATCACTGTATCCAAACAGCATCATGCAGCAATGAAAAAAAAAAAAATCTATTCTTTAATAAAGATGTTTCTGTTATGTTTAAAAAGCAGCGAACCCAGTAAGTGAATGGACAATATCACCCATGACTGAACTGGTCACTCCGTGTCTCAATGACCTGTACTCACATGGGTCACACAATCTGCAGGAGGCTGTGACCGAGAACCATTGCAACTCTTTTATACTCTCCTGTCGATATGTGTTTAAAATGTGTTTATGGGACGATTAGCATGGTAAAACCGCTTCGCAGTGGAATTAGATTATAGGTTCTACTTCTCAATATGATCAAAAGAGACAAGCAAGATTCTGCTGTGTCAACACACACACACACACACACACACACACACACACACACACACACACACACACACACACACACACACACACACACACACACACACACACACACACACACACACACACACACACACACACACACACACACACACATTCTGCTGTGTCAAGTTGTGGGGTTCTGACTATTGTAGGATTAGCATGTTTATGCTATATTGTGTTGTTCTGAAGGAAAGAAGACTACTCTGCTGCATAGATAGACAGTATTTTATTTTATTTTCTCACAGAGATTACACTTCCTACAGGACAACAACATTTTAGCGGCTAGGGTAAAGTGTCTTGCTCATGGACACATTGATAGATTTGTCACCTAGTCAGCTCAGGGGTTCAAACCAGCGACCTTTCAGCTACTGGCCCAACATTCTTAACCACTAGGCTATCAGCCACCCCTACAGACAATATACACAAATTGTACACGCGATCATGCAAGTGAAAACATTGTTCACATTACAGACCAGGAATTACATCAAGAATCGCTTAAAGAATAGTCATATACTGTAAGTGCTATTTGAATATTATTAGTCGTATTATTTTTAGCTAGAGTCTATCTGATAGGAAAGAGAAGGAACCTTAAGACTGTAACATCCATGAATGTTAGGTAGTGTGTTTACAATCTGGCTATTTGTCCGTTACACACACACACACACACACACACACACACACACACACACACACACACACACACACACACACACACACACACACACACACACACACACACACACATATACATGGTAGATTTTTTGATAGCTATGTTTGATGTGTTATGAATGGTATTTTTCAACACATTAGGAGGAATTAAAACACGATCTATCAAAAAACAATAAAACTTGGTATAATTTTGGGGCAAAAAAAAGATTTGTGTTAAGCTGAAGAAAAGAGTGGTCATAGCATTTCATAGCATAACATTTAGAAAACCTAAGTGTCCGTAAAGTGGAAGATAATGTGATACTTGATGTTATGCCTTTAGGTCCTTTATTTCCTGCTGTGTGATGAGCTAAACAGCTGTAATGTCTGTAGACCCTGAACATGAACCTGAACCTGAACCTAGCCCTAACCCTGAACCTAACCCTGAACCTAAACCTAACCCTGAACGTAATCCTGAACCTGAACCTAACCCTAACCCTGAACCTAGCCCTAAACCTGAACCTAACCCTAACCCTGAACCTAACCCTGAATCTGAACCTGAACCTAACCCTGAACCTAACCCTAACCCTGAACCTAACCCTAACCCTGAACCTAGCCCTAACCCTGAACCTAACTGTAACCCTGAACCTGTGTAATGAGCTAAACAGCCAGCCATCACATCCATAGACCCTCACTCTAACCCTGAACCTAACCCTAACCCTGCTGTGTAATGAGCTAAACAGCCAGCCATCACATCCATAGACCCTCAATCTAACCCTGAACCTAACTCTAACCCTGCTGTGTAATGAGCTAAACAGCCAGCCATCACGTCCATAGACCCTCACTCTAACCCTGAACCTAACCCTAACCCTGCTGTGTAATGAGCTAAACAGCCAGCCATCACATCCATAGACGCTCACCCTAACCCTGCTGTGTGATGAGCTAAACAGCCAGCCATCACGTCCATAGACCCTCACTCTAACCCTGAACCTAATCCTAACCCTGCTGTGTAATGAGCTAAACAGCCAGCCATCACGTCCATAGACCCTCACTCTAACCCTGAACCTAATCCTAACCCTGCTGTGTAATGAGCTAAACAGCCAGCCATCACGTCCATAGACCCTCACCCTAACCCTGCTGTGTAATGAGCTAAACAGCTAGCCATCACGTCCATAGACCCTCACTCTAACCCTGAACCTAACCCTAACCCTGCTGTGTAATGAGCTAAACGGCCAGCCATCACGTCCATAGACACTCACTCTAACCCTGAACCTAATCCTAACCCTGCTGTGTAATGAGCTAAACAGCCAGTCATCACATCCATAGACCCTCACTCTAACCCTGAAACTAACACTAACCCTAACCCTGCTGTGTAATGAGCTCAACAGCCAGCCATCACGTCCATAGACCCTCACTCTAACCCTGAACCTAACTCTAACCCTGCTGTGTAATGAGCTAAACAGCCAGCCATCACATCCATAGACCCTCACTCTAACCCTCAACCTAACCCTAACCCTGCTGTGTAATGAGCTAAACAGCCAGCCATCACATCCATAGACCCTCACTCTAACCCTCAACCTAACCCTAACCCTGCTGTGTAATGAGCTAAACAGCCAGCCATCACATCCATAGACCCTCACGCTAACCCTGAACCTAACCCTAACCCTGCTGTGTAATGAGCTAAACAGCCAGCCATCACATCCATAGACCCTCACTCTAACCCTCAACCTAACCCTAACCCTGCTGTGTAATGAGCTAAACAGCCAGCCATCACATCCATAGACCCTCACTCTAACCCTGCTGTGTAATGAGCTAAACAGCCAGCCATCACGTCCATAGACCCTCACCCTAACCCTGCTGTGTAAGGAGCTAAACAGCCAGCCATCACACCCATAGACCCTCACTCTAACCCTGCTGTGTAATGAGCTAAACAGCCAGCCATCACACCCATAGACCCTCACTCTAACCCTGCTGTGTAATGAGCTAAACAGCCAGCCATCACGTCCATAGACCCTCACCCTAACCCTGCTGTGTAATGAGCTAAACAGCCAGCCATCACATCCATAGACCCTCACTCTAACCCTAACCCTGCTGTGTAATGAGCTAAACAGCCAGCCATCACACCCATAGACCCTCACTCTAACCCTGCTGTGTAATGAGCTAAACAGCCAGCCATCACGTCCATAGACCCTCACCCTAACCCTGCTGTGTAATGAGCTAAACAGCCAGCCATCACGTCCATAGACCCTCACCCTAACCCTGCTGTGTAATGAGCTAAACAGCCAGCCATCACGTCCATAGACCCTCACTCTAACCCTAACCCTGCTGTGTAATGAGCTAAACAGCCAGCCATCACGTCCATAGACGAATAGCGCCTTCAAATCCAGATTAAACGTTATTTTAATCACCCAGCCTGAAGTGTGAATTAATTAGGAAACAGTTACAAAAAGGGGGTATTTTGTCATCAAAATGTTAATTAGCAGGGGGTCCTGACCCTCTCTGTGGGCTTTGTGTATCCCCAGCTGAGGCTGAGGGGGCTTGTCCACTGTTCACACTTAATGACGCTAATATTAAACACTCACTGAATGTTGTCGCACTTTTGTCCTCATTCATATCAGAATGAAGTTCTTGGGGGCGCCGGCCGGGCCCCTGCGTTCGTTCGTTTATCAATCACCGTAGGGCTCCAGCTGTTCCACAAGGCTTTGGCAAGGCTTCAACAGCCGGCCTTACAAATTGTCTGTGAATAGAATTGAGCAAGGCCCCCTCAACCCCCTTTTGTCACCGTCTCCTGACAAACGTCTCATCCACACAGGCAACACACACAGCCTCCTCTCCCCCAGCACCAGACACACAGGCCTTACCCTCTGTTCTCTATCCTCTCTGCCCTGCTATCATATGGCCTTGCTTTGCATTCTCACATGTAAGCACTTTGAAATGAATCCTCTGTAAAACACAAAACAACTATATAAATAAAGTTTGATTTGATATTATCAATGACGAGGATGGGCATGGAGATGGTGAAGGAGTTTGGACTGGTCTGTCTCGACTATCCAGCCCTCAGTTTGTACTGAGCCCAGACATTATTAGGTAGATTATGATGCTTTTACAACCAGAGTCTCTCAAACAAAACCTAAATATTGCAGTTCATTAGGAATAATTTGCCAGTGCCTTGTGAAATTCATAAAACATTTGATTTAAAATTGTGCTCTCTCTGAACGCGTTTACGCTAAATTTGTACACAGACGGGGAAGAAAACATTGCCTTTTTATAGTAAGTTTTGGGGGAAATAATGATGTATTGTCAAACTTTGTTGATAATATCAACTAAACCATCTTAGATCTCAGAACTCATACCTCCTGCTCTAGAACTCCCACAGACAGCTCTGCTGTTGTCAGAACTCTACAACTCCCACAGACAGTTCTAACTGTTGTCAGAACTCTAGAACTCCCACAGACAGTTCCATTGTTTTCAGAACTCTAGAACTCCCACAGACAGCTCCACTGTTGTCAGAACTCTAGAACTCCCACAGACAGTTCCACTGTTGTCAGAACTCTAGAACTCTCACAGATAGTTCCCCTGTTGTCAGAACTCTAGAACTCCCACAGACAGTTCCACTGTTGTCAGAACTCTAGAACTCCCACAGACAGCTCCACTGTTGTCAGAACTCTAGAACTCCCACAGACAGTTCCACTGTTGTCAGAACTCTAGAACTCCCACAGACAGCTCCACTGTTGTCAGAACTCTAGAACTCCCACAGACAGTTCCATTGTTTTCAGAACTCTAGAAATCCCACAGACAGTTCTGCTGTTGTCAGAACTCTAGAATTCCCACAGACAGTTCCACTGTTGTCAGAACTCTAGAACTCCCACAGACAGTTCCACTGTTGTCAGAACTCTAGAACTCCCACAGACAGCTCCACTGTTGTCAGAACTCTAGAATTCCCACAGACAGTTCCACTGTTGTCAGAACTTTAGAACTCTCACAGACAGTTCCACTGTTGTCAGAACTCTAAAACTCCCACAGACAGTTCTGCTGTTGTCAGAACTCTAGAATTCCCACAGACAGTTCCACTGTTGTCAGAACTCTAGAACTTTCACAGACAGGTCCACTGTTGTCAGAACTCTAGAACTCCCACATACAGTTCCACTGTTGTCAGAACTCTAGAACTCCCACAGACAGTTCCACTGTTGTCAGAACTCTACAACTCCCACAGACAGTTCCACTGTTGTCAGAACTCTACAACTCCCACAGACAGTTCCACTGTTGTCAGAACTCTACAACTCCCACAGACAGCTCCACTGTTGTCAGAACTCTAGAACTCTCACAGACAGTTCCACTGTTGTCAGAACTCTAGAACTCCCACAGACAGCTCCACTGTTGTCAGAACTCTAGAATTCCCACAGACAGTTCCACTGTTGTCAGAACTTTAGAACTCT
Source organism: Salvelinus fontinalis (assembly GCF_029448725.1). Taxonomy (NCBI): domain Eukaryota; kingdom Metazoa; phylum Chordata; class Actinopteri; order Salmoniformes; family Salmonidae; genus Salvelinus; species Salvelinus fontinalis. Next base: position 95,257,923 of record NC_074665.1, on the reverse strand, counting down.
CACAGACAGTTCCACTGTTGTCAGAACTCTAAAACTCCCACAGACAGTTCTGCTGTTGTCAGAACTCTAGAATTCCCACAGACAGTTCCACTGTTGTCAGAACTCTAGAACTCTCACAGACAGGTCCACTGTTGTCAGAACTCTAGAACTCCCACATACAGTTCCACTGTTGTCAGAACTCTAGAACTCCCACAGACAGTTCCACTGTTGTCAGAACTCTACAACTCCTACAGACAGTTCCACTGTTGTCAGAACTCTACAACTCCCACAGACAGTTCCACTGTTGTCAGAACTCTACAACTCCCACAGACAGCTCCACTGTTGTCAGAACTCTAGAACTCCCACAGACAGTTCCACTGTTGTCAGAACTCTAGAACTCCCACAGACAGTTCCACTGTTGTCAGAACTCTAGAACTCCCACAGACTGTTCCACTGTTGTCAGAACTCTAGAACTCTCACAGATAGTTCCACTGTTGTCAGAACTCTAGAACTCCCACAGACAGTTCCACTGTTGTCAGAACTCTAGAACTCCCACAGACAGCTCCACTGTTGTCAGAACTCTAGAACTCCCACAGACAGTTCCACTGTTGTCAGAACTCTAGAACTCCCACAGACAGCTCCACTGTTGTCAGAACTATAGAACTCCCACAGACAGTTCCACTGTTGCCAGAATTCTAGAACTCCCACAGACAGTTCCATTGTTTTCAGAACTCTAGAACTCCCACAGACAGTTCTGCTGTTGTCAGAACTCTAGAATTCCTACAGACAATTCCACTGTTGTCAGAACTCTACAACTCCCACAGACAGTTCCACTGTTGTCAGAACTCTAGAACTCCCACAGACAGTTCCGCTGTTGTCAAAACTCCCACAGACAGTTCCACTGTTGTCAGAACTCCAGAACTCCAACAGACAGTTCCACTGTTGTCAGAATTCTAAAGTCCAAGACACAGACACTGCTGCATCAGGTAAAACAAAACACAAGCCATGCCGTTACTAGGGGGATAAAAAATGCAATTGTCATAGCAGCAGAATGAATGAATTGTTCAGGTTTTCTTTTGTACTCATTTCAGAGGAAATAATGAAGATAGATGGGCAGATGAATTAGCTGTCCTCCAAGGTCAACCGCTGATTGCCTTATCACTCTATTATTGAACTCTGTGGAACTATTACCACTGACACTTTGTCATGATATTTTGTACATCCGCAAAAGGAAGGGGGAGAGAAAGAGAGTGAAAGAGATACCAATTGATTGTTTGGCTGTGGAATCAGTCATAGTCATCTTCGCAGGATGGAGTAATAGAGTTGATGTGTCGCAGGTTGAGGCAGAGAGAGGGGCTGAAAACAACAGAGATTGGTTTGAGCCCCTGGGAACTGAATCGATGTGAGTTGCATGTAAGCTGTTTGGTGTTGTTTAGAGGCAGACAGGGAGGAGGTGGGCTGTTTGGTGTTGTTTAGAGGCAGACAGGGAGGAGGTGGGCTGTTTGGTGTTGTTTAGAGGCAGACAGGGAGGTGGTGGGCTGTTTGGTGTTGTTTAGAGTCAGGGAGGGAGGAGGTGGGCTGTTTGGTGTTGTTTAGAGGCAGACAGGGAGGAGGTGTGCTGTTTGGTGTTGTTGAGAGGCAGGGAGGGAGGAGGTGGGCTGTTTGGTGTTGTTTAGAGGCAGACAGGGAGGAGGTGGGCTGTTTGGTGTTGTTGAGAGGCAGGGAGGGAGGAGGTGGGCTGTTTGGTGTTGTTTAGAGGCAGACAGGGAGGAGGTGGGCTGTTTGGTGTTGTTTAGAGGCAGACAGGGAGGTGGTGGGCTGTTTGGTGTTGTTTAGAGTCAGGGAGGGAGGAGGTGGGCTGTTTGGTGTTGTTTAGAGGCAGCGAAGGAGGAGGTGGGCGGTGAAAAATGTTTGTGATATCGTTTGTTGCGTTGTTCTTTGAGAATGCACTTTGGTGCTTTTCTTTGCTGTTATAAGTGATTGAATTCCAAGTTGACGATTTTATCTCTAAAGGTATTCGCTTTGAATCCATGTCAGTCACTCACTTTCTTTCTGCTCCCATATATGTCAACTTCAATACCCTGTGCTTTGAGAAGATACCAGGAGCTCTCCACTGTATATTTCCATTCCTACCTCTGCAACACAACTGTGCCAAACTAAATGATGTGTTGTGTGGTAAAGTTATAATGTTAAATCATGAACACCATCTGTTGGGTTTCTGATCACGGTTAAATCTTCACGAACCTAGAAAATATCCCTTAGAAATGTCTGGTGCACTTTCCTGTCATACACACTGTAATCCCGTTTTGTATTACCATTTCACAGCAATCTTTTTACCCCACTTTCTCCAACGCAGAAGCACGTCAATCAATCAGTCAAATGTATTTATAAAGCCATTTTTATTCATTTACAAAGTCCCTTTACATCAGCAGTTGTCACAAAGTGCTTTTACAGTAACCCGCCCCCTAGATCACGTTGGCTAGGAAAAACTCACTAAAGTAGGAAGAAACCTAGAGAGGAACCCGGCACTTAAAGTGTATGAACGCATCATCATCTCACTCAGAGAATCTATAGGCTTTTGGTAAATTAATCAACTCCCCACCGTAATTCCAAATATTTGTCACACATGCTGATTGGGGTCAGTGCCTCAATACTATATCAAGGGAACAAGAAGTCCCTTAATGATTTATTACCAGCCCAGCCGCACATATTATTATGAAATGAGTTTATTAGCTTTAAATCTACCAGTAATGTGCTTTTGGGGAGCAGGCATGGGTGACGAGCCTAGCCAGCGCCTGCATTAACCACTTGATTTGAATGAAGGCTCTATTGTACTACAAGGATGCCCAATTTGGCCGTATTACCACCACATCCACCACACAATGCAGAACAACGGGATCGTTCTCCGTATTAGACATGGATTTGTGCCAGTTTGCATCGTTGAATCTCTCGTGGCGATCCGTGTGATCTTGTTGATAAAATTCAACCGTATTATCTTCATTTACTATCTTTTTTTTATTTTTTTTTAAGAAATCCTTCTGTTTTGTGTTTGAGTTTACTTTCACAATATCTTCTTCCTTTTCTAGGCACTACTAATTAAAGGTTTTGAAATGGTTAAGCATCCAACTATTGTTTCTGTAGTGATCATACAGTACTCATATGGAAGATGCAGACTAAACTATAAAAGTATCATATTTGTATTTTTTATTTTGCACAGTACCACAATACCACTCGTAGACACCCCCACAGGCCTAAATCACTAGATAGTGCCTGTGGTAACACCTTCAATGTCTTTAGTATTCCTACAGTAGTGGGACACAGTTGGAAGACGCAGACAGACTTGACGACGTTGTAAAAATACAGCATGTGACCATGAACCTCCCGTTCTCTTAGTCACAGGGAGAGTAATAACTAAACAAGAATGTTGTTACTCAGTAATGGGACTTGTACAAAATGGCTTCTCTCCTTCCTCGTCATTATCAAGTCCGTTTCTTTTCTCCCATTTCTTCTGATGATCAATTAAGTGTTAATGGAGAGCCTGCTGTGTGCCGCGCGTGTGGGCTCTCAGATGATGACCGTCCGTAGTCTACATTTGAGTTGTGTGGTAAAAGTGACACATGACAGAACACACACAGCAGCAGGAACAGCAGCACCATAGAACTGTCTGTCCCAATACACATCTTTTCTAAACGACTAGGAACTATTATTTCAATCAATTATTCGTATTTCTTCCTCCGTGAAATATGTGTTTTATTGTTGGTTGTGTTATATTGTTGTTTGGATAAACGGTATCTTGTGCTTTGTTTACAGTTACGGTAATATTACAAATATTGTACTAAGTGTATTGGAGACAAAACATTTTTGTGGAACAACGTAGCTTTGCAGACCCACCGTTATCAGGAAGCTAAGTCTTCTAGAAAATACTCTAGACTAAGTCAGATATGAGAGGACGAACATTTAAACGTTTACATGAAACTCATTGAATGTGGTAACTCTTACGTCAGCAGTCACCAATGTATGAGGTGAACTGAATTACCCTACATGCTGTTACAATACTCAGTTCAACACAACTGTCAAGCCTCTCTTTCAAATGACTGTACCATTAGTAGGACAGTTCAACACAACTGTCAAGCCTCTCTTTCATATGACTGTACCATTAGTAGGACACTATTCTGAAAGCAACCCTAAATCACTGTATTGTCACCTGGTAACCCAGCCTCGTGTTAAGACTCCTGCTCCTTGTAGATTACTGCTCATTCCTTCCTTACACACAGCACACAGCACACAGCTCACAGCACACAGCACACAAGCTTTGACACACAAAGACTGATCAACATCCAAGGCTGCCGCTTGTCAGCGAGGGAATATATAAAGATAAATGATATTATGTTAAATTCCACTTAATGACAAATTTGTAATTTTCTGAACATGGTCATTTTCTGGCTAGTGAATCAACTGTAAGGAGCTAATTACGAAAGGATCTGAGCAAAAATAACTCCTCATTTTCAAGGATAATGGAAGAGAAATGTTGTAGATTAATGGCGCTATTTATCTTTTTTAAATTTCTATCTTTCTCTGGTGATGGCTGGTGCTCCCCAAGGAAAATATTCATAAAATGAAATTGAAGTCGTAACTTAATAGGTTATTAAAATTTTTGAGTGCATATCACTTCTCCTTTCGCGGCGCTGTAAATTTAAATTGAAGTTTGCTGCGGCGTCCGGGTTAGTCACCAGTGGAGGTTTTTATGATGACACAATGGAGGAGGAACATGCATCTTTGTCAGGAGGTATTTGCTATTCTAATTTTATGGCAGGCCAGATTATCAAAAAGGAGAGTCATGCGGCGGCTCGTTGACAACACCTCAGCCTTCAGCCATGTGTTTCCATTAGAGGCCTCCACCATCCAGGGGTTTGGTCCAGCTATTATTTTCCATTTCACTCTTTTATCCTGATTTAAAGTGAGGGAGCTCGGCTTGCTGAATATTCTCTCCTGCAGTTTTTATTCCCCCCTTTTTATAGAGACTGGGGAGTCAGGAGAGAGGAGGACATTCTGCACTGTGTGAGGTTTTACTAGTGGGACCTGGGCTCTCCTGGGGAGAGCTGCCGATCGGGTCAAAGTGGAATAACTATCTTTAGCCCTGGCTACTGTGTTGTGTTGGAAATGCAGAGATGGAGAGAGACGGGGGAAGAGTGAGGGAGGGAAATGAACAGAAGAAGGGAAAGGTGGCTGTGTAACGTCCTGTATCAGCGTGTCGTCGTGCCAACACCAACGCTCCTCTCGCTCTCTCTCTGAAGGTCAAGGGTCACATCTATTCATTTCCCTGAAACTTACGATGAGGTTTTACTGACTACTTTGTAGTTATGATGAGGCCAACCAGGACCTCGTAAATTTGTCTCGGTTATTGGTCACCGACGACAAAAGGTTTTTTATTTGACTTTCAAGGACATTGTGTTATATTTTTGTATTGTCGTCCTGCAGCTCAACACAATGGATGATACACTGTGATTCATTCATTACTGCATTAAAAACAATTGGGAAATATAAATGGTTTTAATAAAAATGTCTTTAATAAAAAAAAGATTATACTCAGGTGGAGATTTTTATTATTGTGTTATTTGTATAATGTTCCTGTAAGGTATGATGTTCCTGTAAGGTATGATGTTCCTATAAGGTATGATGTTCCTGTAAGGTATGATGTTCCTGTAAAGTATGATGTTCCTATAAGGTATGATGTTCCTGTAAGGTATGATGTTCCTGTAAGGTATGATGTTCCTATAAGGTATGATGTTCCTATAAGGTATGATGTTCCTATAAGGTATGATGTTCCTGTAAAGTATGATGTTCCTGTAAGGTATGATGTTCCTATAAGGTATGATGTTCCTGTAAGGTATGATGTTCCTATAAGGTATGATGTTCCTGTAAGGTATGATGTTCCTGTAAAGTATGATGTTCCTGTAAGGTACAGTACAATGTTCCTGTAAGGTATGATGTTCCTGTAAGGTATGATGTTCCTGTAAAGTATGATGTTCCTATAAGGTATGATGTTCCTGTAAGGTATGATGTTCCTATAAGGTATGATGTTCCTGTAAGGTATGATGTTCCTGTAAGGTATGATGTTCCTGTAAGGTATGATGTTCCTATAAGGTATGATGTTCCTGTAAAGTATGATGTTCCTGTAAGGTATGATGTTCCTATAAGGTATGATGTTCCTGTAAGGTATGATGTTCCTGTAAGGTATGATGTTCCTGTAAGGTATGATGTTCCTATAAGGTATGATGTTCCTATAAGGTATGATGTTCCTGTAAGGTATGATGTTCCTATAAGGTTTTTATTGTGATTTATAGTGCCTTTCTTAGACCCCAAAACAGGCTGTGATGGTCTCAGGCAAGACTTCAGTGGCAGCATCAGGACACTGCTCCTACAACACTGAATCCCAAACAAAACCAGAGTCTAAATGTCTGTCACTCACACATCTTCTCCGGGATGGTAATATTACTTACAGGTTGAGACACGGTGTATATATCAGGGTCTCTGGTTGGTTTGAAAATAATAACATTTTGTTCCCACCATTTAAAAAATGGACGGGTTGCAAATGTATCATTTCTGAAGCAAGGGATTCTCTCTAAGGTAGGCCACATCCCCTCCAGGACTTTCCCTCTGTTTCTGTTTATCTTTTTTCAATTTCTATTTAGAAATTCTGCATCCTGAAAACCTTAAAGTATAACATATTGGAACGCTCCTCAGACGCACCCTGACCTGTTTATGCTGCATAACGTTGATAAGCTGTCAGAGCCCATAGAGAGAGAGAGAGAGAGAGAGAGAGAGAGAGAGAGAGAGAGAGAGAAAGATAGAGAATGAAAGAAATAGAGAGGGAGGGAGAAAGAGAGCGAGAGAGATGGAGGGAGAGAGAGATAGGAGGAGAGAGAGGAAGAGAGAGAGAGAGAGAGGAAGAGAGAGAGAGAGAGAGAGAGAGAGAGAGAGAGAGAGAGAGAGAGAGAGAGAGAGAGAGAGAGAGAGAGAGAGGAGGAGAGGGGTTGGAATTGAAGCAGAGCGATCCTTTAGACTGCCTGGGTGATATTGGCTAGATAATAAAAGAAATCAATCAGACAATGGAGGGCTGAATATTCCATTTGTTATCCATATTCCTTATGGGCAGGAGAATGATACAGAAATGTAAAAACACCAATTCCACTTCTTTTCCCCTCTGGAATGGTGAAACACTTGAGATGCTGTTCTCATGTCAGAAGACAAAGTGCATGCTTTCCCCCAGCCTGGACCAGATCAATCTAAAAGGCAGCAGGCAGAATTACTGCTTCTAATGTTGTGTTATGTAGTCTTAACCCAGACCGTGTCCCTAAAGGCATCCCAGTCACTATAAAGTGCACTACGTTTAAAGGGATAGTGTAGGTGATAGGGAACCATTGGATTGACAGTCCCAGTCTTCTCCTTCGCTACCTCTGTCTCTGTCCAGCCCTTCAAACCTCATGTACCGTATACGTACATATATAAATCCAGGGTTTTCTCATTGTAATGGCCTCGTGTCGTATACTGTCTTCCCCCAGTGGAAGGGTTATTATGTGACATGATAGGTTGGCTGGAAAAAGGGTCCAGCAAATGAATAGTTCAAAGCACTCAAAATACAGTCAAATGTAAACAACTTTAACAAAATATGTTAGGACCCTGACCATCACTGAGGAAAACTTGCATTTAATTAATTAGCTGATTGAGCACCGTATTTACGGACTTAATGCTAAGTCACTCCAATGTTGCCAGTTAATCTGCCTCAGATCATTTAAAAAGCTACTAAAAGCCAGCTAACTTTGTCTCCTTCTTTCCCCTGATATGATCATATACGAGGCCCTCACAATAATCCCTTTGTAGCGGCAAAGGCTAGTCACTAGCATCATCAGATCGGATAGTACTGGTTGAATCTTATCTAGCCAGGACCCAGATCGGTTAGTACTGGTTGAATCTGATCTAGCCTGGACCCAGATCAGTTAGTACTGGTTGAATCTGATCTAGACTTTAACCAGATCAGTTAGTACTGGTTGAATCTGATCTAGCCAGGACCCAGATCAGTTAGTACCGGTTGAATCTGATCTAGCCTGGACCCAGATCGGTTAGTACTGGTTGAATCTGATCTAGCCTGGACCCAGATCAGTTAGTACCGGTTGAATCTGATCTAGCCTGGACCCAGATCGGTTAGTACTGGTTGAATCTGATCTAGCCTGGACCCAGATCAGTTAGTACCGGTTGAATCTGATCTAGACTTTAACCAGATCAGTTAGTACTGGTTGAATCTGATCTAGCCTGGAACCAGATCAGTTAGTACTGGTTGAATCTGATCTAGCCTGGACCCAGATCAGTTAGTACCGGTTGAATCTGATCTAGCCTGGACCCAGATCGGTTAGTACTGGTTGAATCTGATCTAGCCTGGACCCAGATCGGTTTGTGCTGTGTTGCCAACTACTACAGTCATTGTCACGCCAAAGGAGCTGTCAACACCGTGTAAACAGATCTGGGACCAGGCTAGGTTGAATCTGCCCTACACCTGATTATCAGTCACAGCCAGCCACACCCAGGGCCTTGCTGGTCTGTTGTAGGCCTCAGCCTCCCTAACCACCAAGCAAACAGCCACCCGGGGCCTTGATGGTCTGTTGTGGGCCTCAGCCTCCCTAACCACCCTGCAGACAGCCACCCAGGGCCTTGCTGGTCTGTTGTAGGCCCCAGCCTCCCTGACCACCATGCAAACAGCCACCCGGGGCCTTGGTGGTCTGTTGTGGGCCTCAGCTTCTCTGACGATCCCTGCAAGGGTCCAGTAGCTATCATTACTTCCAGGATTGTGATATCGCAATTTTGGGGGGCAAAATCAACTATTTCTTGTGTATTATGTGAGGGCTTGCAAATGTGACCATTTGCATTATCGCATTAAACAGTCAAATAATTGCAAGATTATTGCACGAAACTGACCCATCACTGCAGTACAAAAAGACGTCTCGCAATTTCAACCAATAACAGCACATTTACCGCATAATATGTTTCCTTCAAGCCACACGTCAACAAACATTTTCCCTCGCCAGAGCATTTTCTCAACAAAGTGAACAAAATCGCTGAATATTGGCAATGGAAAATTTCTGAATTGTTTAGCGGCAAAACCAAGCATTTTTGCCTGCAAATACCACAAAAAAATTCCCCATCGAAATCCTGGAGGGACTGAGGTATCGCTCAACACCTAACCTCACCGACCGTTAGTCACCACATGCTTCCATCATCCCGCCTTACGCCCTTCTAACCCCTCCAACACCTGTCTGAGAGGGTATTTAAAGTCGCTCCCCACTTTCATCTTTATTTCATGATGTCCGCCCTCCCCGGACTACTAATATACTGTCTCATTTCTTCTTCGCCCAATTTCTGTTAATTCGTGACCATCTGCCTTAGCATCTGTTTGAGGGGAGAAAGAAGGGAGGATAAATATCCCACACTGACTGAGGGAAGGGAGAAACATAGCTTTCTTTTCTTGTTTTTTCTGTTTCTCTTAACTTTTTCTCCTAGAGTCTTGGTCATTTTCTGTCCGGCTGGCCATTGTGTTGTCTCTGTCTTTGTCAGTAGGCCACCACAGGCTCCACCCCTCTCCAACTAACTCTTCCCTTTGTCGCATAAGCCCTCCTCAAACTCCTTTTTAAGTCTAATGCTACATGTAAACCTCAGGCCTGCTTCCTCTCCTGTCCTGGTGGCCTGGAGAAAATCTGAAGGAGGAGGAGGGAAGGGGTCATATCCTTTCCATGTCCAACTGCTTAGTCAATAACCACAGTCAACATGACCGCACAAAAGATCAAGAAAAGTGCAATTGTACTTTTCGGACGATAGCGGGGGAGCTTTCATATGGGTAGGGCTGAGAAAAGGCTCACCACCTCTCCTCCTCCTCCTCTTCCTCCCCCCATCCCTCCCCCTCTCCTGGCTACCTCATTCTCTTCTTTGAGGATTGCCGACAATAGGGAAGCCTGCTGCATTGCCAGGGAAAGCCACGGGATCACCCCAGTCAGCCTGCGGATTACAGACATTCTTTGGCAGGGCCGTGGTTGCTGCGGAGAGGAGAGCGTCGTCGTCGCCGGGCCCTCGTGGCCCTCAGAGGCAGCAGCAGCAGCAGCAACGCCTCGGGGCCCTCTCCTCTTCTCCTCTGTATTGTATTCACACGTTTGACAGACACAGAGCCCGTAATAATCTCTTTCCCGCAGGGACCTGCAGCGTTTGTTTGGCAGACATTACAAACACTTTCAATCCTTTTTTTTCTTTTTTTTCTCTCACTCTTCTCCCCTTCTTGTCCTTCTCCGTCCTCCTCAGTGCTACTGTGGCCTATCAGTGTCATCTAATTAATGCAGGCTCTTTTCTCTTTTCATCCGTACTTCCTGTTCATTGTTAGATTCTTTATTTACCCCCCCACCTTTCTAAATCCAGGATTAAAAAGTCAAGCTTTCACTGGTTAGCACTTAGCATAGCATATTTAACCAGAGGAAGCAGTTGACTTTTTAATCCCTATATAATACTAATATTTGATTGGCTATAAGTGAAGAAAATGCATATTTATCGGCACGCTATTATTCCTGTTATTATATTATAATTTCTGCAAATGTTTTGTTCCTTAAATTAAATAGGTCAGCGATTTCTGTAAATAGAATAAAAAGGACTAGGGAGCTAATACGTAGGATATTAGGATATATATTTAAGCAGGTTTATGTGATTTAATTTAGAATGAATTGTGTTTTTCCACCATGTTCATAAAATTATAATTTTAATCAGCCGCTCCGAGGAGGAGTTGTTATATTCTGTCTACGGTTCAGTGTTTTGCTTATTAGATGTAGTCTATACAGCCATATATACACACCACATGTCTTATATATAGTCTATACAGCCGTACAAACACACCACATGTCTTATATATAGTCTATACAGCCATATATACACACCACATGTCTTATATATAGTCTATACAGCCGTATAAACACACCACATGTCTTATATATAGTCTATACAGCCGTATAAACACACCACATGTCTTAGATATAGTCTATACAGCCATATAAACACACCACATGTCTTAGATATAGTCTATACAGCCATATAAACACACCACATGTCTTAGATATAGTCTATACAGCCATATAAACACACCACATGTCTTAGATATAGTCTATACAGCTGTATAAACACACCACATGTCTTATATATAGTCTATACAGCCATATAAACACACCACATGTCTTATATATAGTCTATACAGCCATATAAACACACCACATGTCTTAGATATAGTCTATACAGCCGTATAAACACACCACGTGTCTTATATATAGTCTATACAGCCGTATAAACACACCACATGTCTTATATATAGTCTATACAGCCGTATAAACACACCACATGTTTTATATATAGTCTATACAGCCGTATAAACACACCAAATATATTAGATATAGTCTATACAGCTGCATAAACACACCAAATATATTAGATATAGTCTATACAGCTGTATAAACACACCAAATATATTAGATATAGTCTATACACACCGTTGTAAACAGAACCACATCTCTATGGTTACAGAGAATAACAACACAAATGTAAAAACTAACCAGGATTGAAAATGTATATTTTCAGTATGACAGCCTATCATCTGTACCCCAAGCTTCCTACAGATTAAACTACCTTTACTGTTCCACTTACATAACTGTCTGACAATAACGTCTGAATGTAGCCCTGATATTGATATGTTATACCTGCCAGTGGATGTACAGTAGTATCTATGACAACCTCTTTATGGCCTATCCCTGTGAAAGGAAAGGATTTGTGAAGCTATAATTGGTTCTTCCTCCCATGTCTCATCTCAGTATGCCTGCCCTCCTCTCCCTCCACAGGGAGTACTTTACATTACACGCTAACTTTCCACAATGGCTACTGAGTCTCTCTCTCTCTCTCTCTCTCTCTCTCTCTCTCTCTCTCTCTCTCTCTCTCTCTCTCTCTCTCTTTATGGCTTGGCCCGGCCTCTCTAATGGCTATCTTCGGGCTCTGTTCCAAATGGCTCCCTATTCCCTATGTAGTGTACTACTTTTGAACCTATGGGTGCACTATATAGGGAATAGGGAGTCATTTGAGACACCGCCTGGGAGTGCTGCCTCTGGCTATCCTGTCGCAAATAAATAGAAGCTGACACAGTAATTTACTCAGGTCTTCTCTATAGTTTTCTGTACCCCCGTTCTCCCCTCTGGAGATTACCCCGTAACAACAATTATTTAAAATGTCATTGATTCCTGCCTGCAGGCTACCAGACAAATGAACATTAAATCTTTTAACACTGTAAAATTAAAATGTTTAAGCATTTTTTTTTTTTTTTACCCACGCAGGAAAAGTGAACCTTACTCTAAAACCAAACCAGACAGCAAAACCAAACCAGACAGCAAAACCAAACCAGACAGCAAAACCAAACCAGACAGCAAAACCAAACTAGACAGCAAAACCAAACCAGACAGCAAAACCAAACCAGACAGCAAAACCAAACCAGACAGCAAAACCAAAGGCAACGGTTAGTTGTCTTCTTCCGTCTTCTCCCCAAGTCAGACACACCAATGTTTTTATTTATTTATTAACAAATGACTATTAACCTCTTTCTAACAGGGGCAATGGCTCTCATTTAGAGAGAAGGCCCAGTGGAGGACGCATCATTCCCTTTCACTGGAGCCTTGTCAGATCACAGCACTAACCAAGATGAACACATAGATATACAGCCTTAGTTCTGCTATTATACAGCCATGGCATATACTAACTCTAACCCTTAACTGTAACCCTAACCCTAACCCTAACCCTAACCCTAACCAAGATGAACACATAGATATACAGCCTTAGTTCTGCTATTATACAGCCATGGCATATACTAACTCTAACCCTAACCCTTAACTGTAACCCTAACCCTAACCCTAGCCCTAACCCTAACTCTAACCCTAACCCTAACCCTGACCAACATGTGATCCCTTCATTTTCAGAGGTGGATTTCTAATTATTTACTTGATTATTTATAAAAATGTGAAATTATGTAATTGATCCGGTATGCATGTTTTAATGTGATTTTATATGAAATGTGGTTTGGGGTTAAACCTTTAACTCCCAGGTTGTGTTTGATGCTTGTCTTCCTTCTGCTTTTGAACTGTTGTGGGTGACCCCTCAGAGCTCTCGGCCTCTCATGTCCTCCCACTTTCTCCAGACCGGTCAGGGGTGCAATAGGGCCGTGCAATCCAAGGTTTGACACCAATACAAAAATAAACCCTCTTAAACCTAACCAAGATGAACAGATACAGTGCCTTGGGAAAGTATTCAGACCCCTTGACTTTTTCCACGTTTTGTCACGTTATTCTAAAATGTATTAAGTCGTTTTTTCCCCCTCATCAATCTACACAAAATACCGCATAATGACAAAGCAAAAACAGGTTTTTAAAATTATTTGCCAATTTATAAAAAATATTAAAATTAAAAATCATATAGGTTTTCAGATCATTTACTCAGTACTTTGTTGAAGCACCTTTGGCAGCGATTACAGACTCGAGTCTTCTTGGGTATGACGCTACAAGCTTGGCACACCTGTATTTGGGGAGTGTCTCCCGTTATTCTCTACAGATCCTCTCAAGTTCTGTCAGGTTGGAAGGGGAGCGTTACTGCAGAGCTATTTTCAGGTCTCTCCAGTAATGTTCGATTGGGTTCGAGTCCGGGCTCTGGCTGATCTACTCAAGGACATTCAGACACTTCTCCCAAAGCCACTCCCGCATTGTCTTGGCTGTGTGCTTAGGGTTGTTGTCCTGTTGGAATGTGAACCTTTGCCCCAGTCTGAGATCTTGAGCGCTCTGGAACAGGTTTTCATCATGGATCTCTCTGTACTTTGCTCCGTTCATCTTTCCCTCAACCCTGACCTGTCTCCCAGTCCCTGCTGCTGAAAAACATCCCAACAGCATGATGCTGCCACCACCATGCTTCATCGTATGAATGGTGCCAGGTTTCCTCCAGACATGATGCTGCCAACACCATGCTTCATCGTATGAATGGTGCCAGGTTTCCTCCAGACATTATGCTGCCACCACCGTGCTTCATCGTATGAATGGTGCCAGGTTTCCTCCAGACATGATGCTGCCACCACCGTGCTTCATCGTATGGATGGTGCCAGGTTTCCTCCAGATGTGATGCTGCCACCACCATGCTTCATCGTATGAATGGTGCCAGGTTTCCTCCAGACATTATGCTGCCACCACCGTGCTTCATCGTATGAATGGTGCCAGGTTTCTTACAGACATGATGCTGCCACCACCATGCTTCATCGTATGAATGGTGCCAGGTTTCCTCCAGACATGATGCTGCCACCACCATGCTTCATCGTATGGATGGTGCCAGGTTTCCTCCAGACATGATGCTGCCACCACCATGCTTCATTGTATGAATGCTGCCAGGTTTCCTCCAGATGTGACGCTAGACATTCAGGCCAAAGAGTTCCGACTTGGTTTAATCAGATCAGAGAATCTTGTTTCTCATGGTCTGAGAGTCCTTTAGGTGCCTTTTAGCAAGCTCCAAGCAGGCTGTCATGTGACTTTTACTGTGGAGTGGCTTCCGTCTGGTCACTCTACTGTAAAGGCCTGATTGGTGGAGTGCTCTATGGGCAATTCCTTCGACCTCATGTCTTGGTTTTTGCTCTGACATGCACTGTCAACTGTGTGACTTTAAATAGACTGTTGTGGGCCTTTCCAAATCATGTCCAATTAATTGAATTTACCACAGGTGGACTACAATCAAGTTGTAGAAACATCTCAAGGATGATCAATGGAAATAGGATGGACCTGAGCTCAATTTTGAGTCTCATAGCAAAGGGTCCCAATACTTATGTAAATAAGGTATTTTTGTTTTTTATTATTAATAAATGTGCAAACATTTCTAAAAACCTGTTTTTGCTTTGTCATTATGGGGTATTGTGTGTAGATTGCGAAGTATTTTTATTTATTTAATCCATTTTAGAATAAGGCTGTAACGTAACAAAATGTGGAAGAAGCCAAGAGGTCTGAATACTGAACAAATATATAAAACGCAACATGCAAAATTTTAAAAGATTTGACTGAGTTACAGTTCACATAATGAAATCAGTCAATGCAAATTAATTAATTCGTTAAGCCCTAATCTATGGATTTCACGTACAGATATGGGAATACAGATATGCATGCATGGGTCACAGACACCTTATAACCAGTCAGTATCGTGTGTGACCATCATTTGCCTCATGCAGTTCGACACATCTTATTCGCATACAGTTGATCAGGCTGTTGACTGTGGCCTTTAGAATGTTGTCTCACTCCTCTTCAATGTCTGTGTGAAGTTGCTGGATATTGGCGGGAACTGGAACAAGCTGTCGTACACGTCGATCCAGAGCATCCCAAACATGCTCAACGGGTGGCCATTTTCACCTTCCAGAAATTGTGTACAGATTCTTGCGACATGGGGCCATGCATTATCATGCTGAAACATCAGGTGATGGCGGCAGATTAATGGCATGACAATGGGCCTCAGGTTTTTGTCACGGTATCTCTCTGCTTTCAAATTGTCATCAATAAAATGCAATTGTGTTTGTTGTCCGTAGCTTATGCCTGCCCATAACATAACCCCACCGTCACTCTGTTCACAACGTAGACATCAGCAAATTGCTCGCCCACATGACGCAATACACGCTGTCTGCCATCTGCCCGGCACAGTTGAAACCGAGATTCATTTGTGAAGAATACACTTCTCCAGCGTGCCAGTGGCCATCGAAGTTGAGTATTTGCCCACTGAAGTCGGTTACGATGCCGAACTGCAGTCAGGTCAAGACCCTGGTGAGGACAACGAGCACGCAGATGAGCTTGAGACGGTCTCTGACAGTTTGCGCAGAAATTCTTTGGTTTCATCAGCTGTCCGGGTGTCTGGTCTCTGACCGTTCCGCAGGTGAATAAAGCCGATATGTAGGTCTTGGGCTGGCATGGTTACACTAGGTCTGCGGTTTTGAGCCAGGTTGGACGTACTGCCAAATTCTCAAAAACGACATTGGAGGCGGCTTATGGTAGAGAAATAAACATTACATTCTCTGGTAACAGCTCTGGTGGACATTCCTGCAGTCAGCATGCCAATTGCACACTCCCTCAACACTTGAGACATCTGTGGCATTGTGTTGTTTGACAAAACTGCACATTTTAGAGTGGCTTCTTTTGTCCCCAGCACAAGGTGCACTTGTGTAGTGATCATGCTATTTAATCAGCTTCTTGATATGCCACACCTGTCAGGTGGACGGATGAGAAATGCTCATTAACAGGGATGTAAACAAATTTGTGAACAAACATTTTGAGAAATAAGCTTTTTGCGTGTACGAAAATCTTTTATTTCAGCTCATGAAACATTAGACCAACACTTTACATGTTGCATTTATATTTTTGCTCAGTGTACATACAGCCTTAGAATATACTAAAACTAACTATGGTTTTGTATATCATTGATCTTCTGGGTTTGAATATAAATGTGTGCGTGTGATTGTGCGCGTGAGTGTGTGTGTGAGTACATGTGTGCCTGCATGCGCAAGTGTTTGTGTGTGTGTACGCACACACTCACACACACTCATCACACTCACACACACTCATGTGAGAGTGCATGTTTGGGTCGCTAAGGGGTCAGGAAAGCAGTGTTTGTGGCTCATTTCCTTGTTTCATGTTGTTGTGCAAGGCACAGTTCACTGGAGTGGATCTGAACATGTCACAGTGTCATGGCGGAGTCTCTGTCTGGTTCTATATGACCTCTCCTCTCCTCTCCTCTCCTCTCCTCTCCTCTCCTCTCCTCTCCTCTCCTCTCCTCTCCTCTCCCCTTCTCTTTTCTCCTCCTCTCTCTGTGTCCAGCTACACCACATAATGTAGTAAAGACATTTCTGCTCCAATAAGAAACAATGTAGCCTGGCAGTATTGCATCTCAAATGGCTCCCTATTCCCTATGGGACCTTGCAAGAGCACTGCACTTTAAAGGGTATAGGGTTCCATTTGGGACGTAGCCCTAGGTGTCCTTGGATACCCTCATAGAGAAGGCTGTATATTCACACTCAGGACACTCTGTGTCTTTGATCTGAAATATCTGCCTCTCCATCATCAGTGCCTTTCATAGCCTTTAACACTGAGAGGTAAGTCACTGGGGTTGACTACTGTACACCAGGTATAAGGTGGTATTATATAGCCTTTACCACTGAGCGGTAAGTCACTGGGGTTGACTGCTGTACACCAGGTATAAGGTGGTATTATATAGCCTTTAACACTGAGCAGTAAGTCACTGGGGTTGACTGCTGTACACCAGGTATAAGGTGGTATTATATAGCCTTTAACACTGAGCGGTAAGTCACTGGGGTTGACAGCTGTACACCAGGTATAAGGTGGTATTATATAGCCTTTAACACTGAGCGGTAAGTCACTGGGGTTGACAGCTGTACACCAGGTATAAGGTGGTATTATATAGCCTTTAACACTGAGCAGTAAGTCACTGGGGTTGACAGCTGTACACCAGGTATAAGGTGGTATTATATAGCCTTTAACACTGAGTGGTAAGTCACTGGGGTTGACTGCTGTACACCAGGTATAAGGTGGTATTTTATAGCCTTTAACACTGAGCGGTAAGTCACTGGGGTTGACAGCTGTACACCAGGTATAAGGTGGTATTATATAGCCTTTAACACTGAGCGGTAAGTCACTGGGGTTGACTGCTGTACACCAGGTATAAGGTGGTGCCAAAAGCTCAAGCCTCTGTCTCCATTAATGGGTTACAGCTAAGTAATCCTTACTCCCTATTTTCCATTGTAACCCCCCCACACACAAACGTGCACGCTTGCCCTCCCACAAAGAACTGCTCTCATGGGCTCTAATCATTCTATCGTTTAGTTCAACATAAACTAGGGATTCGGTGACTGAATTATCAATATTTCAGATGTTTTTCAATACACAGTTAGACATACACATAAGTATATGTAAGGTAGAAACGGACCCAGACCCAGTCACATTACTGTAGTGTAAACTGTTCCCCTTTAGAGCTCAGAGGCTGAATCTGTTAACATGCCTAATGTCCTTATGCAAATAGAGGAGGGGAAGTTTTTAACCGTGTCAGCAAGTGTAGGAGAGAGGGACTGGAGTGTCCCCTACAGTCAAATAATTCATACCCTTTTATGCTTACCCTTCTGTGTCTTAATTCAAGCTTCTTGAATATAAATTAACAAGATCACTATACGAGGAAGTGTAGTGTTTCACAGTATTTCATATGAGGAAGTGTTTTACAGTATTTCATATTAGGGAGTGTAGTGTTTTACAGTATTTTATATGAGGAAGTGTTTTACAGTATTTCATATTAGGGAGTGTAGTGTTTTGCAATTCATAAGAGGAAGTTTAGTTTGTTACAGTATTATTACAAGGAAGTGTAGTGTTTTACAGTATTTTATATGAGGAAGTGTAGTGTTTTACAGTATTTCATATGAGGAAGTGTTTTACAGTATTTCATATTAGGGAGTGTAGTGTTTTACAATTCATAAGAGGAAGTTTAGTTTTTTACAGTATTATTACAAGGAAGTGTAGTGTTTTACAGTATTTTATATGAGGAAGTGTAGTGTTTTATAGTCCGTCACCTATTTTAGTACACAATGTCATTTTTTGCCTGCATGTGTCATCGGTAACTGCTATGGGATTATTGTGAACATTTGTGAAACCTCACACATTCGAAAGCACTTTGTTTGATGCATTATGAACATATACTATGGCCAAATTGTCTTTCATTGCTCAGAGGTACAGCTACGTAGCTGTCCTCCCCGGATATACCCCGATACGTCTGTGAAGCCAAAGAGAAGAGGTCTGATAATACGTTGTAGTATTGTCGTCGGTGCAGGAACAAGCAAAGTAAAGCACACACTATTTTAGAATAAGTACGTGAAGCAGCCTGTTCCCATTTTAATTGTAAAACAGATAAGCACTAAACACTTCTAAAAGTAAATGACTTGTGAGTAATTACCATCTATTACCTCTAGGTCTCCAGGGAGCCATTGAGGCTGGCCCAGATGGCCACAGAAATGGGATTTAGGGGGCAAATTGACAGCATTATTCACAAAGGCATTATCAATTACCTGGGTATCAATTGTAGTGTAATCACGCCGAAGAGGAGGAAGGTGTCTTGGAGTCCATGCCATGATTGAAGGAACTGAAACCATTGTCATTTTGTAAGGTTGATAATTAACTAGAGATGTCTGGATGATTTGTAGACATACACTCTCTGCTCATTTTTAGCTGCAGCTTCTCCTTCAGTGATGACGGGCCTTGGTGGAGGTCATATTAGGAGGTTAAAAAAGAAGAAGAAGCTAAATAAAATATAAACATATGTAGCCGTCGTGAAAAGAAGGGATTTTGAAGTGCAGTGCATGGCCTGTACTACCGAAACCGTAGTTAGAAAATAGGAAATCACTTTGACGCTTGTTTAGGAACACATTTGCGCCAATACAAAATGGACATGACTAAGGCCCCAGAAGGCATTGGAAGCATCATAAAGATTCCAAGTGGCATTGAACTAAAGTGAGACCTTGGCTCATTTATTTAGCAGGTACTTAGCGTGTGTATTTGGTGTCGTTCCTCTAATGGAGGGAAGGGAGATTACAGGCTATTTACCGACTAGAGAGCTATGGAGGCTTTAGGGTAAAGAACCTGTCCCAAAGGGCACCCTATTCCCTACATAGGGCACTACTTTTTAAAAAGCGCCATGTGGACCCTTGTCAAATGTAGTGCACTACATAGGGAATAGTGTTGAGCTCCACCTCTTCTCGTTCTCAAGAGCTAACAGACCCAAAACATTGAAAGCTTGACTGACCAAACCACCCTTTCAGAGGACTCTAATATCATGGTAATGCCCCATAATGAACCAAGTGAAGGATGTGCCATTACATTGTATTCATTTTCTCTCCTGAATGTATTGCAATATGTTTGGCTTTAATTGGGAACTGGGTGAGTGTTATAGGTGATGGATCGTGTCATGACTTGGAAGTTAATTGTGATTACCTTGTGCTTAGCTCATAATGTAACCAATAGGTTCCGTCCTCCACAGCTGTCTAGCGTTCATGATCTCCTGTCTTAACGGGGCAATCCGACAGTTGAATTAAGCTCCTAATGCGTGTATAAGTTATACTCTTCAAGATATATTTAAAGTTCAAAAAATGGATGCACCAATCCCAAATGCCCCCCTTATAAAGATGTGTTTTAAAGGATTTTTCTCATTTCAGCCAGTCGTTTTTTTTTTTAAAGGAGCACCTCACAAAAGCGTTAAACAATTATTTACAACGTCATCCATTTTGTATGATATTTTACACACTGCCAAAATAAATTAAAAAGTCCTGCAGTTTGTAGGATATGTTTGCGAATTCCAATTCATACAATATGCTACAAATTTGTAAGTGCTTAAGATCTCGTTCAATCTCTTTAAGTGTCTGCTTGCTATTTATGTGTTGAGCTTGGAGACGTCAGACCAGACCGTAGTCCTGTTATCACTATTGTCACCCCGTTGTAGAGATAGACAATATATATATATATATATATATATACTTGCGTACAGTATTTCTCTAAATGTTGCTCCCATGTCAAAACCTCCTTTATATCAGGGTAGAGGGCAACATGTGACATGGTCTTCATTGCTACATCAATTTGTGGTTGAATTCTGCAACAAACCGATCTGTGGCCAGGCTTGTGTTGCCACAAATTCAATTCAGTGAGAAAAGCTACAAACGGAGTATTCTGTAAGAAATCTCGATTTTTGGTGTAGAATGAAATGTTAACTTACATCATTATCAAGCTTTAACAAGACACAAGGTCTTCTTCTGTAAATTCAAATGCATTTACCTAAATTGGTTAAATCTTCAACGCTAATGCTTCATTTATCTATTCCTGCTTAAATTAAAAGTTTCCCCTTAGTCTTGCTGAGTGTGCCGTAATAGATAAAGCAATTCACTAATTACAAAAGTTAGTTTTGTCCCCTGAATAAATAATGCTGATTAATTAGCAAGTCAAAATAAGTGAAGATGATCTATGTTGAATATATCAGTGTCAGAAATAAAACTAGCTGGAACGTTTCCTTTACACTGCCGGCAGTTTTTAATTACAGACACAGAAACTTTCCATATTTGATAGGAAATTAATATGTTCTTAGGGGGAAGGTCTAAAGGAAAAAACATGGCTGACTCAAAGACAAAGTTGTCATATTACTACTTGGCCTACAGTAATGACAGTATTATTTCAATCATCACCTGAACCAGGTTACAACCAACATGTCATGTCTGTCCTCTATACACGTGGACGCCTTCACGAGAAAGATGTCTTTAAGTGATTCTAATAGGATTTGGTGATGCAGCATAAACAGATCTGGGACCTGGCTATGGGGTCGCCTGGACCAGGACTGAAGAACACTGCTGTAGTTAATACATGGAGGATCACTCTGCTGTAGTTAATACATGGAGGATAGGAGGATCACTCTGCTGTAGTTAATACATGGAGGATAGGAGGATCACTCTGCTGTAGTTAATACATGGAGGATCACTCTGCTGTAGTTAATACATGGAGGATAGGAGGATCACTCTGCTGTAGTTCAGACATGGAGGATCACTCTGCTGTAGTTAATACATGGAGGATAGGAGGATCACTCTGCTGTAGTTAATACATGGAGGATAGGAGGATCACTCTGCTGTAGTTAATACATGGAGGATAGGAGGATCACTCTGCTGTAGTTAATACATGGAGGATAGGAGGATCACTCTGCTGTAGTTCAGACATGGAGGATCACTCTGCTGTAGTTAATACATGGAGGATAGGAGGATCACTCTGCTGTAGTTAATACATGGAGGATCACTCTGCTGTAGTTAATACATGGAGGATAGGAGGATCACTCTGCTGTAGTTAATACATGGAGGATAGGAGGATCACTCTGCTGTAGTTAATACATGGAGGATAGGAGGATCACTCTGCTGTAGTTCAGACATGGAGGATAGGAGGATCACTCTGCTGTAGTTAATACATGGAGGATAGGAGGATCACTCTGCTGTAGTTAATACATGGAGGATAGGAGGATCACTCTGCTGTAGTTAATACATGGAGGATAGGAGGATCACTCTGCTGTAGTTAATACATGGAGGATAGGAGGATCACTCTGCTGTAGTTAATACATGGAGGATCACTCTGCTGTAGTTAATACATGGAGGATAGGAGGATCACTCTGCTGTAGTTAATACATGGAGGACAGGAGGATCACTCTGCTGTAGTTAATACATGGATGATAGGAGGATCACTCTGCTGTAGTTAATACATGGAGGATAGGAGGATCACTCTGCTGTAGTTAATACATGGAGGATCACTCTGCTGTAGTTAATACATGGAGGATAGGAGGATCAATCTGCTGTAGTTAATACATGGAGGATAGTAGGATCACTCTGCTGTAGTTAATACATGGAGGATAGGAGGATCACTCTGCTGTAGTTAATACATGGAGGATAGGAGGATCACTCTGCTGTAGTTAATACATGGAGGATAGGTGGATCACTCTGCTGTAGTTAATACATGGAGGATAGGAGGATCACTCTGCTGTAGTTAATACATGGAGGATCACTCTGCTGTAGTTAATACATGGAGGATAGGTGGATCACTCTGCTGTAGTTAATACATGGAGGATAGGAGGATCACTCTGCTGTAGTTAATACATGGAGGATCACTCTGCTGTAGTTAATACATGGAGGATAGGTGGATCACTCTGCTGTAGTTAATACATGGAGGATAGGAGGATCACTCTGCTGTAGTTAATACATGGAGGATCACTCTGCTGTAGTTAATACATGGAGGATAGGAGGATCACTCTGCTGTAGTTAATACATGGAGGATCACTCTGCTGTAGTTAATACATGGAGGATCACTCTGCTGTAGTTAATACATGGAGGATCACTCTGCTGTAGTTAATACATGGAGGATAGGAGGATCACTCTGCTGTAGTTAATACATGGAGGATCACTCTGCTGTAGTTAATACATGGAGGATCACTCTGCTGTAGTTCAGACATGGAGGATAGGAGGATCACTCTGCTGTAGTTAATACATGGAGGATCACTCTGCTGTAGTTAATACATGGAGGATAGGAGGATCACTCTGCTGTAGTTAATACATGGAGGATCACTCTGCTGTAGTTAATACATGGAGGATCACTCTGCTGTAGTTAATACATGGAGGATAGGAGGATCACTCTGCTGTAGTTAATACATGGAGGATAGGTGGATCACTCTGCTGTAGTTAATACATGGAGGATAGGAGGATCACTCTGCTGTAGTTAATACATGGAGGATAGGAGGATCACTCTGCTGTAGTTAATACATGGAGGATCACTCTGCTGTAGTTAATACATGGAGGATAGGAGGATCACTCTGCTGTAGTTAATACATGGAGGATAGGAGGATCACTCTGCTGTAGTTAATACATGGAGGATCACTCTGCTGTAGTTAATAAATGGAGGATAGGTGGATCACTCTGCTGTAGTTAATACATGGAGGATAGGAGGATCACTCTGCTGTAGTTAATACATGGAGGATAGGAGGATCACTCTGCTGTAGTTAATACATGGAGGATCACTCTGCTGTAGTTAATAAATGGAGGATAGGTGGATCACTCTGCTGTAGTTAATACATGGAGGATAGGAGGATCACTCTGCTGTAGTTAATACATGGAGGATAGGAGGATCACTCTGCTGTAGTTAATACATGGAGGATAGGAGGATCACTCTGCTGTAGTTAATACATGGAGGATCACTCTGCTGTAGTTAATACATGGAGGATAGGTGGATCACTCTGCTGTAGTTAATACATGGAGGATAGGAGGATCACTCTGCTGTAGTTAATACATGGAGGATCACTCTGCTGTAGTTAATACATGGAGGATCACTCTGCTGTAGTTAATACATGGAGGATAGGAGGATCACTCTGTTGTAGTTAATACATGGAGGATAGGAGGATCACTCTGCTGTAGTTAATACATGGAGGATCACTCTGCTGTAGTTAATACATGGAGGATCACTCTGCTGTAGTTAATACATGGAGGATAAGAGGATCACTCTGCTGTAGTTAATACATGGAGGATAGGAGGATCACTCTGCTGTAGTTAATACATGGAGGATAGGAGGATCACTCTGCTGTAGTTAATACATGGAGGATAGAAGGATCACTCTGCTGTAGTTCAGACATGGAGGATCACTCTGCTGTAGTTAATACATGGTGGATAGGAGGATCACTCTGCTGTAGTTCAGACATGGAGGATAGGAGGATCACTCTGCTGTAGTTAATACATGGAGGATCACTCTGCTGTAGTTAATACATGGTGGATAGGAGGATCACTCTGCTGTAGTTCAGACATGGAGGATAGGAGAATCACTCT
Organism: Salvelinus fontinalis; assembly: GCF_029448725.1. NCBI lineage: Eukaryota > Metazoa > Chordata > Actinopteri > Salmoniformes > Salmonidae > Salvelinus > Salvelinus fontinalis. The sequence continues at coordinate 95,233,442 of NC_074665.1, read as the reverse complement.
GCTGTAGTTCAGACATGGAGGATCACTCTGCTGTAGTTAATACATGGAGGATAGGAGGATCACTCTGCTGTAGTTAATACATGGAGGATAGGAGGATCACTCTGCTGTAGTTAATACATGGAGGATAGGAGGATCACTCTGCTGTAGTTAATACATGGAGGATAGGAGGATCACTCTGCTGTAGTTCAGACATGGAGGATCACTCTGCTGTAGTTAATACATGGAGGATAGGAGGATCACTCTGCTGTAGTTCAGACATGGAGGATCACTCTGCTGTAGTTAATACATGGAGGATAGGAGGATCACTCTGCTGTAGTTAATACATGGAGGATAGGAGGATCACTCTGCTGTAGTTAATACATGGTGGATAGGAGAATCACTCTGCTGTAGTTAATACATGGAGGATAGGAGGATCACTCTGCTGTAGTTAATACATGGAGGATCACTCTGCTGTAGTTAATACATGGAGGATAGGAGGATCACTCTGCTGTAGTTAATACATGGAGGATAGGAGGATCACTCTGCTGTAGTTAATACATGGAGGATAGGAGGATCACTCTGCTGTAGTTAATACATGGAGGATAGGAGGATCACTCTGCTGTAGTTAATACATGGAGGATCACTCTGCTGTAGTTAATACATGGAGGATAGGAGGATCACTCTGCTGTAGTTAATACATGGAGGATAGGAGGATCACTCTGCTGTAGTTAATACATGGAGGATAGGAGGATCACTCTGCTGTGGTTAAGACATGGAGGATAGGAGGATCACTCTGCTGTAGTTAATACATGGAGGATAGGAGGATCACTCTGCTGTAGTTAATACATGGAGGATAGGAGTATCACTCTGCTGTAGTTAATACATGGAAGATAGGAGGATCACTCTGCTGTAGTTAATACATGGAGGATAGGAGGATCACTCTGCTGTAGTTAATACATGGAGGATCACTCTGCTGTAGTTAATACATGGAGGATCACTCTGCTGTAGTTAATACATGGAGGACAGGAGGATCACTCTGCTGTAGTTAATACATGGAGGATAGGAGTATCACTCTGCTGTAGTTAATACATGGAGGATAGGAGGATCACTCTGCTGTAGTTAATACATGGAGGATCACTCTGCTGTAGTTAATACATGGAGGATCGCTCTGCTGTAGTTAATACATGGAGGATAGGAGGATCACTCTGCTGTAGTTAATACATGGAGGATAGGAGGATCACTCTGCTGTAGTTAATACATTGAGGATAGGAGGATCACTCTGCTGTAGTTAATACATGGAGGATCACTCTGCTGTAGTTAATACATGGAGGATCACTCTGCTGTAGTTAATACATGGAGGATCACTCTGCTGTAGTTAATACATGGAGGATAGGAGGATCACTCTGCTGTAGTTAATACATGGAGGATAGGAGGATCACTCTGCTGTAGTTAATACATGGAGGATAGGAGGATCACTCTGCTGTAGTTAATACATGGAGGATAGGAGGATCACTCTGCTGTAGTTAATACATGGAGGATTGGAGGATCACTCTGCTGTAGTTAATACATGGAGGATCACTCTGCTGTAGTTAATACATGGAGGATCACTCTGCTGTAGTTAATACATGGAGGATCACTCTGCTGTAGTTAATACATGGAGGATCACTCTGCTGTAGTTAATACATGGAGGATCACTCTGCTGTAGTTAATACATGGAGGATAGGAGGATCACTCTGCTGTAGTTAATACATGGAGGATCACTCTGCTGTAGTTAATACATGGAGGATCACTCTGCTGTAGTTAATACATGGAGGATCACTCTGCTGTAGTTAATACATGGAGGATAGGAGGATCACTCTGCTGTAGTTAATACATGGAGGATAGGAGGATCACTCTGCTGTAGTTAATATATGGAGGATCACTCTGCTGTAGTTAATACATGGAGGATAGGAGGATCACTCTGCTGTAGTTAATACATGGAGGATAGGAGGATCACTCTGCTGTAGTTAATACATGGAGGATAGGAGTATCACTCTGCTGTAGTTAATACATGGAGGATAGGAGGATCACTCTGCTGTAGTTAATACATGGAGGATCACTCTGCTGTAGTTAATACATGGAGGATAGGAGGATCACTCTGCTGTAGTTAATACATGGAGGATAGGAGGATCACTCTGCTGTAGTTAAGACATGGAGGATAGGAGGATCTGTAAGGGCTGTCGTTCTCCTCTTCCTCAGATGAGGAGAGGAGAGAAGGATCAGTGGACCAATACGCAGCATTAGGGAAATAAGCCATCTCTTTATTATAAACGACGATGGCAACACGAAAACAAAACACTTTCAAAATTACAAAACAAGAAAACGACGTAGACGAAAAACCTGAACATGAACTTGCATAACTAACGTAAAACTCACGGACAGGAACAGACTACATCAAAACGAAACGAACAGCCAAACAGTCCCGTATGGTACATACATTCGACGACACAGGAGACAATCACCCACAAACAAACAGTGAGAACACCCTACCTAAATATGACTCTCAATTAGAGGAAAACGCAAAACACCTGCCTCTAATTAAGAGCCATACCAGGCAACCCAAAACCAACATAGAAACAGAAAACATAGACTGCCCACCCAAAACACACGCCCTGACCATAAACACATACAAAAACAACAGAAAACAGGTCAGGACCGTTACAGAACCCCCCCCTCAAGGTGCGAACGCCGGGCGCACCAGCACAAAGTCCAGGGGAGGGTCTGGGTGGGCAGTTGACCACGGTGGTGCCTCAGGCTCTGGACGCTGTCCCCACACCACCATAGTCACTCCCCTCTTCTGTCTTCCCCTCCCAATGACCACCCTAAAACTAACATCCCCTAAATGAACGGCCAGCACCGGAAGAAGGGGCAGCACCGGGACAAGGGGCAGCACCGGGACAAGGGGTAGCACCGGGACAAGGGGAAGCACCGGGACAAGAGGCAGCACCGGGACAAGGGGCAGCACCAGGATAAGGGGCAGCACCGGGATAAAGGACCAGCACCGGGATAAGGGGCAGCACCGGGATAAGGGGCAGCACCGGGACAAGGGGCAGCACCGGGATAAGGGGCAGCACCGGGACAAGGGGCAGCACCGGGATAAGGGGCAGCACCGGGACAAGGGGCAGGTCCCGGCTGAGATACTCTGGCAGATCCTGGCTGAGGGACTCTGGCAGATCCTGGCTGAGGGACTCTGGCAGATCCTGGCTGAGGGACTCTGGCAGGTCCTGGCTGAGGGACTCTGGCAGGTCCTGGCTGAGGGACTCTGGCAGGTCCTGGCTGAGGGACTCTGGCAGGTCCTGGCTGAGGGACTCTGGCAGGTCCTGGCTGAGGGACTCTGGCAGGTCCTGGCTGGACGGCTCTGGCAGGTCCTGGCTGGACGGCTCTGGCAGGTCCTGGCTGGACGGCTCTGGCAGGTCCTGGCTGGACTGCTCTGGCAGGTCCTGGCTGGACGGCTCTGGCAGGTCCTGGCTGGACGGCTCTGGCAGGTCCTGGCTGGACGGCTCTGGCTGGTCATGGCAGGACGGCTCTGGCTGGTCATGGCAGGACTGCTCTGGCTGGTCATGGCAGGACGGCTCTGGCTGGTCATGGTAGGACGGCTCTGGCTGGTCATGGCAGGACGGCTCTGTAGGAAGGAGAAGGAGAGACAGCCTGGTGCGTGGTATAGGCACTGGCTGCGCTGGAGAGGAGGAAACAGCTGGAGAGAGAACCCGGAGAGACAGCCTGGTACGGGGGGCTGCCACCGGAGGACTGGTACATGGAGGTGGCACCGGGTCTACCGGACCGTGAAGGAGGACACGTGCTCTTGAGCACCGAGCCTGCCCAACCTTACCAGGTTGAATGGTGCCCGTAGCCCTGCCAGTGCGGCGAGGTGGAAAAGCCCGCACTGGACTATACTGGCAAACCGGGGACACCACTCGTAAGGCTGGTGCCATGTATGCCGGCCCGAGGAGACACACTGGTGGCCAGATGCGTTGGGCCGGCTTCATGACATCCAGCTCGATGCCCAACTTAGCCCTCCCAGTGCGGCAAGGTGGAATAGCCCGCACTGGGCTAAGCACGCGTACTGGGGACACCGTGCGCTTTACCGCATAACACGGTGTCTTACCAGTACGACGCCTTCTACCTCCACGGTAAGCACGGGGAGTTGGCTCGGGTATCCTACCCGGCTTTGCCACACTCCTCGTGTGCCCCCCCAAGAAATTTTTGGGTCTGACTCACGGGCTCCCAACCGCGTCGCCGCGCTGCCTCCTCATACCAGCGCCTCTCAGCCTTCGCTGCTTCCAACTCCTCCTTGGGACGGCGATATTCCCCTGGCTGAGCCCAAGGTCCTCTACCGTCCAGGATCTCCTCCCAAGACCAGGAGTCCTTGTTGCTCTGTTGAGCACTCCCTTGCCGCTTGGTCCTAGTTTGGTGGGTGATTCTGTAAGGGCTGTCGTTCTCCTCTTCCTCAGATGAGGAGAGGAGAGAAGGATCAGTGGACCAATACGCAGCATTAGGGAAATAAGCCATCTCTTTATTATAAACGACGATGGCAACACGAAAACAAAACACTTTCAAAATTACAAAACAAGAAAACGACGTAGACGAAAAACCTGAACATGAACTTGCATAACTAACGTAAAACTCACGGACAGGAACAGACTACATCAAAACGAAACGAACAGCCAAACAGTCCCGTATGGTACATACATTCGACGACACAGGAGACAATCACCCACAAACAAACAGTGAGAACACCCTACCTAAATATGACTCTCAATTAGAGGAAAACGCAAAACACCTGCCTCTAATTAAGAGCCATACCAGGCAACCCAAAACCAACATAGAAACAGAAAACATAGACTGCCCACCCAAAACACACGCCCTGACCATAAACACATACAAAAACAACAGAAAACAGGTCAGGACCGTTACAGGATCACTCTGCTGTAGTTCAGACATGGAGGATCACTCTGCTGTAGTTAATATATGGAGGATAGGAGGATCACTCTGCTGTAGTTAATACATGGAGGATAGGAGAATCACTCTGCTGTAGTTAATACATGGAGGATCACTCTGCTGTAGTTAATACATGGAGGATAGGAGGATCACTCTGCTGTAGTTAATACATGGAGGATAGGAGGATCACTCTGCTGTAGTTAATACATGGAGGATAGGAGGATCACTCTGCTGTAGTTAATACATGGAGGATAGGAGGATCACTCTGCTGTAGTTAATACATGGAGGATAGGAGGATCACTCTGCTGTAGTTAATACATGGAGGATAGGAGGATCACTCTGCTGTAGTTAATACATGGAGGATAGGTGGATCACTCTGCTGTAGTTAATACACGGAGGATAGGAGGATCACTCTGCTGTAGTTAATACATGGAGGATAGGAGGATCACTCTGCTGTAGTTAATACATGGAGGATAGGAGGATCACTCTGCTGTAGTTAATACATGGAGGATCACTCTGCTGTAGTTAAGACATGGAGGATAGGAGGATCACTCTGCTGTAGTTAATACATGGAGGATAGGAGGATCACTCTGCTGTAGTTAATACATGGAGGATAGGAGGATCACTCTGCTGTAGTTAATACATGGAGGATAGGAGGATCACTCTGCTGTAGTTCAGACATGGAGGATCACTCTGCTTTAGTTAATACATGGGGGATAGGTGGATCACTCTGCTGTAGTTAATACATGGAGGATAGGAGGATCACTCTGCTGTAGTTAATACATGGAGGATAGGAGGATCACTCTGCTGTAGTTAATACATGGAGGATAGGAGGATCACTCTGCTGTAGTTAATACATGGAGGATAGGAGGATCACTCTGCTGTAGTTAATACATGGAGGATCACTCTGCTGTAGTTAATACATGGAGGATCACTCTGCTGTAGTTAATACATGGAGGATCACTCTGCTGTAGTTAATACATGGAGGATCACTCTGCTGTAGTTAATACATGGAGGATAGGAGGATCACTCTGCTGTAGTTAATACATGGAGGATAGGAGGATCACTCTGCTGTAGTTAATACATGGAGGATAGGAGGATCACTCTGCTGTAGTTAATACATGGAGGATAGGAGGATCACTCTGCTGTAGTTAATACATGGAGGATAGGAGGATCACTCTGCTGTAGTTAATACATGGAGGATAGGAGGATCACTCTGCTGTAGTTAATACATGGAGGATAGGAGGATCACTCTGCTGTAGTTAATACATGGAGGATCACTCTGCTGTAGTTAATACATGGAGGATCACTCTGCTGTAGTTAATACATGGAGGATCACTCTGCTGTAGTTAATACATGGAGGATCACTCTGCTGTAGTTAATACATGGAGGATAGGAGGATCACTCTGCTGTAGTTAATACATGGAGGATAGGAGGATCACTCTGCTGTAGTTAATACATGGAGGATAGGAGGATCACTCTGCTGTAGTTAATACATGGAGGATCACTCTGCTGTAGTTAATACATGGAGGATCACTCTGCTGTAGTTCAGTCATGGAGGATAGGAGGATCACTCTGCTGTAGTTAATACATGGAGGATAGGAGGATCACTCTGCTGTAGTTAATACATGGAGGACAGGAGGATCACTCTGCTGTAGTTAATACATGGAGGATAGGAGGATCACTCTGCTGTAGTTAATACATGGAGGATAGGAGGATCACTCTGCTGTAGTTAATACATGGAGGATCACTCTGCTGTAGTTAATACATGGAGGATAGGAGGATCACTCTGCTGTAGTTAATACATGGAGGACAGGAGGATCACTCTGCTGTAGTTAATACATGGAGGATCACTCTGCTGTAGTTCAGACATGGAGGATCACTCTGCTTTAGTTAATACATGGAGGATCACTCTGCTGTAGTTCAGACATGGAGGATCACTCTGCTGTAGTTCAGTCATGGAGGATAGGAGGATCACTCTGCTGTAGTTAATACATGGAGGATAGGAGGATCACTCTGCTGTAGTTAATACATGGAGGATAGGAGGATCACTCTGCTGTAGTTAATATATGGAGGATAGGAGGATCACTCTGCTGTAGTTCAGACATGGAGGACAGGAGGATCACTCTGCTGTAGTTAATACATGGAGGACAGGAGGATCACTCTGCTGTAGTTAATACATGGAGGACAGGAGGATCACTCTGCTGTAGTTAATACATGGAGGACAGGAGGATCACTCTGCTGTAGTTAATACATGGAGGATCACTCTGCTGTAGTTAACACATGGAGGATAGGAGGATCACTCTGCTGTAGTTAATACATGGAGGATAGGAGGATCACTCTGCTGTAGTTAATACATGGAGGATAGGAGGATCACTCTGCTGTAGTTAATACATGGAGGATCACTCTGCTGTAGTTAATACATGGAGGATAGGAGGATCACTCTGCTGTAGTTAATACATGGAGGATCACTCTGCTGTAGTTAATACATGGAGGATAGGAGGATCACTCTGCTGTAGTTAATACATGGAGGATAGGAGGATCACTCTGCTGTAGTTAATACATGGAGGATAGGAGGATCACTCTGCTGTAGTTAATACATGGAGGATAGGAGGATCACTCTGCTGTAGTTAATACATGGAGGATAGGAGGATCACTCTGCTGTAGTTAATACATGGAGGATAGGAGGATCACTCTGCTGTAGTTAATACATGGAGGATAGGAGGATCACTCTGCTGTAGTTAATACATGGAGGATAGGAGGATCACTCTGCTGTAGTTAATACATGGAGGATAGGAGGATCACTCTGCTGTAGTTAATACACGGAGGATAGGAGGATCACTCTGCTGTAGTTAATACATGGAGGATAGGAGGATCACTCTGCTGTAGTTAATACATGGAGGATAGGAGGATCACTCTGCTGTAGTTAATACATGGAGGATCACTCTGCTGTAGTTAAGACATGGAGGATAGGAGGATCACTCTGCTGTAGTTAATACATGGAGGATAGGAGGATCACTCTGCTGTAGTTAATACATGTAGGATAGGAGGATCACTCTGCTGTAGTTACTACATGGAGGATAGGAGGATCACTCTGCTGTAGTTCAGACATGGAGGATCACTCTGCTTTAGTTAATACATGGGGGATAGGTGGATCACTCTGCTGTAGTTAATACATGGAGGATAGGAGGATCACTCTGCTGTAGTTAATACATGGAGGATAGGAGGATCACTCTGCTGTAGTTAATACATGGAGGATAGGAGGATCACTCTGCTGTAGTTAATACATGGAGGATAGGAGGATCACTCTGCTGTAGTTAATACATGGAGGATAGGAGGATCACTCTGCTGTAGTTAATACATGGAGGATAGGAGGATTACTCTGCTGTAGTTAATACATGGAGGATCACTCTGCTGTAGTTAATACATGGAGGATCACTCTGCTGTAGTTAATACATGGAGGATCACTCTGCTGTAGTTAATACATGGAGGATAGGAGGATCACTCTGCTGTAGTTAATACATGGAGGATAGGAGGATCACTCTGCTGTAGTTAATACATGGAGGATAGGAGGATCACTCTGCTGTAGTTAATACATGGAGGATAGGAGGATCACTCTGCTGTAGTTAATACATGGAGGATAGGAGGATCACTCTGCTGTAGTTAATACATGGAGGATCACTCTGCTGTAGTTAATACATGGAGGATCACTCTGCTGTAGTTAATACATGGAGGATCACTCTGCTGTAGTTAATACATGGAGGATAGGAGGATCACTCTGCTGTAGTTAATACATGGAGGATAGGTGGATCACTCTGCTGTAGTTAATACATGGAGGATAGGAGGATCACTCTGCTGTAGTTAATACATGGAGGATCACTCTGCTGTAGTTAATACATGGAGGATCACTCTGCTGTAGTTCAGTCATGGAGGATAGGAGGATCACTCTGCTGTAGTTAATACATGGAGGATAGGAGGATCACTCTGCTGTAGTTAATACATGGAGGACAGGAGGATCACTCTGCTGTAGTTAATACATGGAGGATAGGAGGATCACTCTGCTGTAGTTAATACATGGAGGATAGGAGGATCACTCTGCTGTAGTTAATACATGGAGGATCACTCTGCTGTAGTTAATACATGGAGGATAGGAGGATCACTCTGCTGTAGTTAATACATGGAGGATAGGAGGATCACTCTGCTGTAGTTAATACATGGAGGATCACTCTGCTGTAGTTAATACATGGAGGATCACTCTGCTGTAGTTAATACATGGAGGATAGGTGGATCACTCTGCTGTAGTTAAGACATGGAGGATAGGAGGATCACTCTGCTGTAGTTAATACATGGAGGATCACTCTGCTGTAGTTCAGACATGGAGGATAGGAGGATCACTCTGCTGTAGTTAATACATGGAGGATAGGAGGATCACTCTGCTGTAGTTAATACATGGAGGATAGGAGGATCACTCTGCTGTAGTTAATACATGGAGGATAGGAGGATCACTCTGCTGTAGTTAATACATGGAGGATAGGAGGATCACTCTGCTGTAGTTAATACATGGAGGATCACTCTGCTGTAGTTCAGACATGGAGGATCACTCTGCTTTAGTTAATACATGGGGGATAGGTGGATCACTCTGCTGTAGTTAATACATGGAGGATAGGAGGATCACTCTGCTGTAGTTAATACATGGAGGATAGGAGGATCACTCTGCTGTAGTTAATACATGGAGGATCACTCTGCTGTAGTTCAGACATGGAGGATCACTCTGCTTTAGTTAATACATGGGGGATAGGTGGATCACTCTGCTGTAGTTAATACATGGAGGATAGGAGGATCACTCTGCTGTAGTTAATACATGGAGGACAGGAGGATCACTCTGCTGTAGTTAATACATGGAGGACAGGAGGATCACTCTGCTGTAGTTAATACATGGAGGATCACTCTGCTGTAGTTAATACATGGAGGATCACTCTGCTGTAGTTCAGTCATGGAGGATAGGAGGATCACTCTGCTGTAGTTAATACATGGAGGATAGGAGGATCACTCTGCTGTAGTTAATACACGGAGGACAGGAGGATCACTCTGCTGTAGTTAATACATGGAGGATCACTCTGCTGTAGTTAATACATGGAGGACAGGAGGATCACTCTGCTGTAGTTAATACATGGAGGACAGGAGGATCACTCTGCTGTAGTTAATACATGGAGGATCACTCTGCTGTAGTTAATACATGGAGGATAGGAGGATCACTCTGCTGTAGTTAATACATGGAGGATCACTCTGCTGTAGTTAATACATGGAGGATCACTCTGCTGTAGTTAATACATGGAGGATAGGAGGATCACTCTGCTGTAGTTAATATATGGAGGATAGGAGGATCACTCTGCTGTAGTTAATACATGGAGGACAGGAGGATCACTCTGCTGTAGTTAATACATGGAGGATCACTCTGCTGTAGTTAATACATGGAGGACAGGAGGATCACTCTGCTGTAGTTAATACATGGAGGACAGGAGGATCACTCTGCTGTAGTTAATACATGGAGGATCACTCTGCTGTAGTTAATACATGGAGGATAGGAGGATCACTCTGCTGTAGTTAATACATGGAGGATAGGAGGATCACTCTGCTGTAGTTAATACATGGAGGATAGGAGGATCACTCTGCTGTAGTTAATACATGGAGGATCACTCTGCTGTAGTTAATACATGGAGGATAGGAGGATCACTCTGCTGTAGTTAATACATGGAGGATAGGAGGATTACTCTGCTGTAGTTAATACATGGAGGATCACTCTGCTGTAGTTAATACATGGAGGATCACTCTGCTGTAGTTAATACATGGAGGATCACTCTGCTGTAGTTAATACATGGAGGATAGGAGGATCACTCTGCTGTAGTTAATACATGGAGGATAGGAGGATCACTCTGCTGTAGTTAATACATGGAGGATAGGAGGATCACTCTGCTGTAGTTAATACATGGAGGATAGGAGGATCACTCTGCTGTAGTTAATACATGGAGGATAGGAGGATCACTCTGCTGTAGTTAATACATGGAGGATCACTCTGCTGTAGTTAATACATGGAGGATCACTCTGCTGTAGTTAATACATGGAGGATCACTCTGCTGTAGTTAATACATGGAGGATAGGAGGATCACTCTGCTGTAGTTAATACATGGAGGATAGGTGGATCACTCTGCTGTAGTTAATACATGGAGGATAGGAGGATCACTCTGCTGTAGTTAATACATGGAGGATCACTCTGCTGTAGTTAATACATGGAGGATCACTCTGCTGTAGTTCAGTCATGGAGGATAGGAGGATCACTCTGCTGTAGTTAATACATGGAGGATAGGAGGATCACTCTGCTGTAGTTAATACATGGAGGACAGGAGGATCACTCTGCTGTAGTTAATACATGGAGGATAGGAGGATCACTCTGCTGTAGTTAATACATGGAGGATAGGAGGATCACTCTGCTGTAGTTAATACATGGAGGATCACTCTGCTGTAGTTAATACATGGAGGATAGGAGGATCACTCTGCTGTAGTTAATACATGGAGGATAGGAGGATCACTCTGCTGTAGTTAATACATGGAGGATCACTCTGCTGTAGTTAATACATGGAGGATCACTCTGCTGTAGTTAATACATGGAGGATAGGTGGATCACTCTGCTGTAGTTAAGACATGGAGGATAGGAGGATCACTCTGCTGTAGTTAATACATGGAGGATCACTCTGCTGTAGTTCAGACATGGAGGATAGGAGGATCACTCTGCTGTAGTTAATACATGGAGGATAGGAGGATCACTCTGCTGTAGTTAATACATGGAGGATAGGAGGATCACTCTGCTGTAGTTAATACATGGAGGATAGGAGGATCACTCTGCTGTAGTTAATACATGGAGGATAGGAGGATCACTCTGCTGTAGTTAATACATGGAGGATCACTCTGCTGTAGTTCAGACATGGAGGATCACTCTGCTTTAGTTAATACATGGGGGATAGGTGGATCACTCTGCTGTAGTTAATACATGGAGGATAGGAGGATCACTCTGCTGTAGTTAATACATGGAGGATAGGAGGATCACTCTGCTGTAGTTAATACATGGAGGATCACTCTGCTGTAGTTCAGACATGGAGGATCACTCTGCTTTAGTTAATACATGGGGGATAGGTGGATCACTCTGCTGTAGTTAATACATGGAGGATAGGAGGATCACTCTGCTGTAGTTAATACATGGAGGACAGGAGGATCACTCTGCTGTAGTTAATACATGGAGGACAGGAGGATCACTCTGCTGTAGTTAATACATGGAGGATCACTCTGCTGTAGTTAATACATGGAGGATCACTCTGCTGTAGTTCAGTCATGGAGGATAGGAGGATCACTCTGCTGTAGTTAATACATGGAGGATAGGAGGATCACTCTGCTGTAGTTAATACACGGAGGACAGGAGGATCACTCTGCTGTAGTTAATACATGGAGGATCACTCTGCTGTAGTTAATACATGGAGGACAGGAGGATCACTCTGCTGTAGTTAATACATGGAGGACAGGAGGATCACTCTGCTGTAGTTAATACATGGAGGATCACTCTGCTGTAGTTAATACATGGAGGATAGGAGGATCACTCTGCTGTAGTTAATACATGGAGGATCACTCTGCTGTAGTTAATACATGGAGGATCACTCTGCTGTAGTTAATACATGGAGGATAGGAGGATCACTCTGCTGTAGTTAATATATGGAGGATAGGAGGATCACTCTGCTGTAGTTAATACATGGAGGACAGGAGGATCACTCTGCTGTAGTTAATACATGGAGGATCACTCTGCTGTAGTTAATACATGGAGGACAGGAGGATCACTCTGCTGTAGTTAATACATGGAGGACAGGAGGATCACTCTGCTGTAGTGAATACATGGAGGATCACTCTGCTGTAGTTAATACATGGAGGATAGGAGGATCACTCTGCTGTAGTTAATACATGGAGGATAGGAGGATCACTCTGCTGTAGTTAATACATGGAGGATAGGAGGATCACTCTGCTGTAGTTAATACATGGAGGATCACTCTGCTGTAGTTAATACATGGAGGATAGGAGGATCACTCTGCTGTAGTTAATACATGGAGGATAGGAGGATCACTCTGCTGTAGTTAATACATGGAGGATAGGAGGATCACTCTGCTGTAGTTAATACATGGAGGATAGGAGGATAACTCTGCTGTAGTTAATACATGGAGGATAGGAGGATCACTCTGCTGTAGTTAATACATGGAGGATAGGAGGATCACTCTGCTGTAGTTAATACATGGAGGATAGGAGGATCACTCTGCTGTAGTTAATACATGGAGGATAGGAGGATAACTCTGCTGTAGTTAATACATGGAGGATAGGAGGATCACTCTGCTGTAGTTAATACATGGAGGATAGGAGGATCACTCTGCTGTAGTTAATACATGGAGGATAGGAGGATCACTCTGCTGTAGTTAATACATGGAGGATAGGAGGATCACTCTGCTGTAGTTAATACATGGAGTATCACTCTGCTGTAGTTAATACATGGAGGATCCCTCTGCTTTAGTTAATACATGGGGGATAGGTGGATCACTCTGCTGTAGTTAATACATGGAGGATAGGAGGATCACTCTGCTGTAGTTATTACATGGAGGATAGGAGGATCACTCTGCTGTAGTTAATACATGGAGGATAGGAGGATCACTCTGCTGTAGTTAATACATGGAGGATAGGAGGATCACTCTGCTGTAGTTAATACATGGAGGATCACTCTGCTGTAGTTAATACATGGAGGATAGGAGGATCACTCTGCTGTAGTGAAGACATGGAGGATCACTCTGCTTTAGTTCAGTCATGGAGGATAGGAGGATCACTCTGCTGTAGTTAAGACATGGAGGATAGGAGGATCACTCTGCTGTAGTTAATACATGGAGGATCACTCTGCTTTAGTTCAGTCATGGAGGATCACTCTGCTGTAGTTCAGTCATGGAGGATAGGAGGATCACTCTGCTGCAGTTCAGTCATGGAGGATAGGAGGATCACTCTGCTGTAGTTCAGACATGGAGGATCACTCTGCTGTAGTTAATACATGGAGGATCACTCTGCTGTAGTTAATACATGGAGGATCACTCTGCTGTAGTTAATACATGGAGGATAGGAGGATCACTCTGCTGTAGTTAATACATGGAGGATAGGAGGATCACTCTGCTGCAGTTAATACATGGAGGATAGGAGGATCACTCTGCTGTAGTTCAGACATGGAGGATAACTCTGCTGTAGTTCAGACATGGAGGATAGGAGGATCACTCTGCTGTAGTTCAGACATGGAGGATCACTCTGCTGTAGTTAATACATGGAGGATCACTCTGCTGTAGTTCAGACATGGAGGATAGGAGGATCACTCTGCTGTAGTTAATACATGGAGGATAGGAGGATCACTCTGCTGTAGTTAATATATGGAGGATCACTCTGCTGTAGTTCAGACATGGAGGATAGTAGGATCACTCTGCTGTAGTTAATATATGGAGGATAGGAGGATCACTCTGCTGTAGTTCAGTCATGGAGGATAGGAGGATCACTCTGCTGTAGTTCAGACATGGAGGATCACTCTGCTGTAGTTCAGTCATGGAGGATAGGAGGATCACTCTGCTGTAGTTAATACATGGAGGATAGGAGGATCACTCTGCTGTAGTTAATACATGGAGGATAGGAGGATCACTCTGCTGTAGTTAATACATGGAGGATAGGAGGATCACTCTGCTGTAGTTAATACATGGAGGACAGGAGGATCACTCTGCTGTAGTTAATACATGGAGGATCACTCTGCTGTAGTTAATACATGGAGGATAGGAGGATCACTCTGCTGTAGTTAATACATGGAGGATAGGAGGATCACTCTGCTGTAGTTAATACATGGAGGATCACTCTGCTGTAGTTAATACATGGAGGATAGGAGGATCACTCTGCTGTAGTTCAGACATGGAGGATAGGAGGATCACTCTGCTTTAGTTAATACATGGAGGATAGGAGGATCACTCTGCTGTAGTTAATACATGGAGGATAGGAGGATCACTCTGCTGTAGTTAATACATGGAGGATCACTCTGCTGTAGTTAATACATGGAGGATAGGAGGATCACTCTGCTGTAGTTAATATATGGAGGATAGGAGGATCACTCTGCTGTAGTTAGTACATGGAGGATCACTCTGCTGTAGTTAATACATGGAGGATAGGAGGATCACTCTGCTGTAGTTAATACATGGAGGATAGGAGGATCACTCTGCTGTAGTTAATACATGGAGGATAGGAGGATCACTCTGCTGTAGTTAATACATGGAGGATAGGAGGATCACTCTGCTGTAGTTAATACATGGAGGATAGGAGGATCACTCTGCTGTAGTTAACACATGGAGGATAGGAGGATCACTCTGCTGTAGTTAATACATGGAGGATAGGAGGATCACTCTGCTGTAGTTAATACATGGAGGATAGGAGGATCACTCTGCTGTAGTTAATACATGGAGGATCACTCTGCTGTAGTTAATACATGGAGGATCACTCTGCTGTAGTTAATACATGGAGGATCACTCTGCTGTAGTTAATACATGGAGGATAGGAGGATCACTCTGCTGTAGTTAATACATGGAGGATAGGAGGATCACTCTGCTGTAGTTAATACATGGAGGATAGGAGGATCACTCTGCTGTAGTTAATACATGGAGGATCACTCTGCTGTAGTTAATACATGGAGGATCACTCTGCTGTAGTTCAGTCATGGAGGATAGGAGGATCACTCTGCTGTAGTTAATACATGGAGGATAGGAGGATCACTCTGCTGTAGTTAATACATGGAGGACAGGAGGATCACTCTGCTGTAGTTAATACATGGAGGATAGGAGGATCACTCTGCTGTAGTTAATACATGGAGGATAGGAGGATCACTCTGCTGTAGTTAATACATGGAGGATCACTCTGCTGTAGTTACTACATGGAGGATAGGAGGATCACTCTGCTGTAGTTAATACATGGAGGATAGGAGGATCACTCTGCTGTAGTTAATACATGGAGGATCACTCTGCTGTAGTTAATACATGGAGGATCACTCTGCTGTAGTTAATACATGGAGGATAGGTGGATCACTCTGCTGTAGTTAAGACATGGAGGATAGGAGGATCACTCTGCTGTAGTTAATACATGGAGGATCACTCTGCTGTAGTTCAGACATGGAGGATAGGAGGATCACTCTGCTGTAGTTAATACATGGAGGATAGGAGGATCACTCTGCTGTAGTTAATACATGGAGGATAGGAGGATCACTCTGCTGTAGTTAATACATGGAGGATAGGAGGATCACTCTGCTGTAGTTAATACATGGAGGATAGGAGGATCACTCTGCTGTAGTTAATACATGGAGGATCACTCTGCTGTAGTTCAGACATGGAGGATCACTCTGCTTTAGTTAATACATGGGGGATAGGTGGATCACTCTGCTGTAGTTAATACATGGAGGATAGGAGGATCACTCTGCTGTAGTTAATACATGGAGGATAGGAGGATCACTCTGCTGTAGTTAATACATGGAGGATCACTCTGCTGTAGTTCAGACATGGAGGATCACTCTGCTTTAGTTAATACATGGGGGATAGGTGGATCACTCTGCTGTAGTTAATACATGGAGGATAGGAGGATCACTCTGCTGTAGTTAATACATGGAGGACAGGAGGATCACTCTGCTGTAGTTAATACATGGAGGACAGGAGGATCACTCTGCTGTAGTTAATACATGGAGGATCACTCTGCTGTAGTTAATACATGGAGGATCACTCTGCTGTAGTTCAGTCATGGAGGATAGGAGGATCACTCTGCTGTAGTTAATACATGGAGGATAGGAGGATCACTCTGTGTAGTTAATACATGGAGGACAGGAGGATCACTCTGCTGTAGTTAATACATGGAGGATAGGAGGATCACTCTGCTGTAGTTAATACATGGAGGATAGGAGGATCACTCTGCTGTAGTTAATACATGGAGGATAGGAGGATCACTTTGCTGTAGTTAATACATGGAGGATAGGAGGATCACTCTGCTGTAGTTAATACATGGAGGATAGGAGGATCACTCTGCTGTAGTTAATATATGGAGGATAGGAGGATCACTCTGCTGTAGTTAATACATGGAGGACAGGAGGATCACTCTGCTGTAGTTAATACATGGAGGACAGGAGGATCACTCTGCTGTAGTTAATACATGGAGGACAGGAGGATCACTCTGCTGTAGTTAATACATGGAGGACAGGAGGATCACTCTGCTGTAGTTAATACATGGAGGATCACTCTGCTGTAGTTAATACATGGAGGATAGGAGGATCACTCTGCTGTAGTTAATACATGGAGGATAGGAGGATCACTCTGCTGTAGTTAATACATGGAGGATAGGAGGATCACTCTGCTGTAGTTAATACATGGAGGATAGGAGGATCACTCTGCTGTAGTTAATACATGGAGGATAGGAGGATCACTCTGCTGTAGTTAATACATGGAGGATCACTCTGCTGTAGTTAATACATGGAGGATCACTCTGCTGTAGTTAATACATGGAGGATAGGAGGATCACTCTGCTGTAGTTAATACATGGAGGATAGGAGGATCACTCTGCTGTAGTTAATACATGGAGGATAGGAGGATCACTCTGCTGTAGTTAATACATGGAGGATAGGAGGATCACTCTGCTGTAGTTAATACATGGAGGATAGGAGGATCACTCTGCTGTAGTTAATACATGGAGTATCACTCTGCTGTAGTTAATACATGGAGGATCACTCTGCTTTAGTTAATACATGGGGGATAGGTGGATCACTCTGCTGTAGTTAATACATGGAGGATAGGAGGATCACTCTGCTGTAGTTATTACATGGAGGATAGGAGGATCACTCTGCTGTAGTTAATACATGGAGGATAGGAGGATCACTCTGCTGTAGTTAATACATGGAGGATCACTCTGCTGTAGTTAATACATGGAGGATAGGAGGATCACTCTGCTGTAGTGAAGACATGGAGGATCACTCTGCTTTAGTTCAGTCATGGAGGATAGGAGGATCACTCTGCTGTAGTTAAGACATGGAGGATAGGAGGATCACTCTGCTGTAGTTCAGACATGGAGGATCACTCTGCTTTAGTTCAGTCATGGAGGATCACTCTGCTGTAGTTCAGTCATGGAGGATAGGAGGATCACTCTGCTGCAGTTCAGTCATGGAGGATAGGAGGATCACTCTGCTGTAGTTCAGACATGGAGGATCACTCTGCTGTAGTTAATACATGGAGGATCACTCTGTTGTAGTTAATACATGGAGGATCACTCTGCTGTAGTTAATACATGGAGGATAGGAGGATCACTCTGCTGTAGTTAATACATGGAGGATAGGAGGATCACTCTGCTGCAGTTAATACATGGAGGATAGGAGGATCACTCTGCTGTAGTTCAGACATGGAGGATCACTCTGCTGTAGTTCAGACATGGAGGATAGGAGGATCACTCTGCTGTAGTTCAGACATGGAGGATCACTCTGCTGTAGTTAATACATGGAGGATCACTCTGCTGTAGTTCAGACATGGAGGATAGGAGGATCACTCTGCTGTAGTTAATACATGGAGGATAGGAGGATCACTCTGCTGTAGTTAATATATGGAGGATCACTCTGCTGTAGTTCAGACATGGAGGATAGTAGGATCACTCTGCTGTAGTTAATATATGGAGGATAGGAGGATCACTCTGCTGTAGTTCAGTCATGGAGGATAGGAGGATCACTCTGCTGTAGTTCAGACATGGAGGATCACTCTGCTGTAGTTCAGTCATGGAGGATAGGAGGATCACTCTGCTGTAGTTAATACATGGAGGATAGGAGGATCACTCTGCTGTAGTTAATACATGGAGGACAGGAGGATCACTCTGCTGTAGTTAATACATGGAGGATCACTCTGCTGTAGTTAATACATGGAGGATAGGAGGATCACTCTGCTGTAGTTCAGACATGGAGGATAGGAGGATCACTCTGCTTTAGTTAATACATGGAGGATAGGAGGATCACTCTGCTGTAGTTAATACATGGAGGATAGGAGGATCACTCTGCTGTAGTTAATACATGGAGGATCACTCTGCTGTAGTTAATACATGGAGGACAGGAGGATCACTCTGCTGTAGTTAATATATGGAGGATAGGAGGATCACTCTGCTGTAGTTAGTACATGGAGGATCACTCTGCTGTAGTTAATACATGGAGGATAGGAGGATCACTCTGCTGTAGTTAATATATGGAGGATAGGAGGATCACTCTGCTGTAGTTAATACATGGAGGATAGGAGGATCACTCTGCTGTAGTTAATACATGGAGGATCACTCTGCTGTAGTTAATACATGGAGGATAGGAGGATCACTCTGCTGTAGTTAATATATGGAGGATAGGAGGATCACTCTGCTGTAGTTAATACATGGAGGATAGGAGGATCACTCTGCTGTAGTTAATACATGGAGGATAGGAGGATCACTCTGCTGTAGTTAATACATGGAGGATCACTCTGCTGTAGTTAATACATGGAGGATCACTCTGCTGTAGTTCAGACATGGAGGATAGGAGGATCACTCTGCTGTAGTTAATACATGGAGGATAGGAGGATCACTCTGCTGTAGTTAATACATGGAGGATAGGAGGATCACTCTGCTGTAGTTAATACATGGAGGATAGGAGGATCACTCTGCTGTAGTTAATATATGGAGGATCACTCTGCTGTAGTTAATACATGGAGGATAGGAGGATCACTCTGCTGTAGTTAATACATGGAGGATAGGAGGATCACTCTGCTGTAGGTCAGACATGGAGGATCACTCTGCTGTAGTTAATACATGGAGGATAGGAGGATCACTCTGCTGTAGTTCAGACATGGAGGATAGGAGGATCACTCTGCTGTAGGTCAGACATGGAGGATCTCTCTGCTGTAGTTAATATATGGAGGATAGGAGGATCACTCTGCTGTAGTTAATACATGGAGGATAGGAGGATCACTCTGCTGTAGTTAATACATGGAGGATAGGAGGATCACTCTGCTGTAGTTAATACATGGAGGATAGGAGGATCACTCTGCTGTAGTTAATACATGGAGGATCACTCTGCTGTAGTTAATACATGGAGGATCACTCTGCTGTAGTTAATACATGGAGGATCACTCTGCTGTAGTTAATACATGGAGGATAGGAGGATCACTCTGCTGTAGTTAATACATGGAGGATAGGAGGATCACTCTGCTGTAGTTAATACATGGAGGATCACTCTGCTGTAGTTAATACTTGGAAGATCACTCTGCTGTAGTTCAGTCATGGAGGATAGGAGGATCACTCTGCTGTAGTTAATACATGGAGGATAGGAGGATCACTCTGCTGTAGTTAATACATGGAGGACAGGAGGATCACTCTGCTGTAGTTAATACATGGAGGATAGTAGGATCACTCTGCTGTAGTTAATACATGGAGGATAGGAGGATCACTCTGCTGTAGTTAATACATGGAGGATCACTCTGCTGTAGTTAATACATGGAGGATAGGAGGATCACTCTGCTGTAGTTAATACATGGAGGATAGGAGGATCACTCTGCTGTATTTAATACATGGAGGATCACTCTGCTGTAGTTAATACATGGAGGATCACTCTGCTGTAGTTAATACATGGAGGATAGGTGGATCACTCTGCTGTAGTTAAGACATGGAGGATAGGAGGATCACTCTGCTGTAGTTAATACATGGAGGATCACTCTGCTGTAGTTCAGACATGGAGGATAGGAGGATCACTCTGCTGTAGTTAATACATGGAGGATAGGAGGATCACTCTGCTGTAGTTAATACATGGAGGATAGGAGGATCACTCTGCTGTAGTTAATACATGGAGGATAGGAGGATCACTCTGCTGTAGTTAATACATGGAGGATAGGAGGATCACTCTGCTGTAGTTAATACATGGAGGATCACTCTGCTGTAGTTCAGACATGGAGGATCACTCTGCTTTAGTTAATACATGGAGGATAGGAGGATCACTCTGCTGTAGTTAATACATGGAGGATAGGAGGATCACTCTGCTGTAGTTAATACATGGAGGATCACTCTGCTGTAGTTCAGACATGGAGGATCACTCTGCTTTAGTTAATACATGGGGGATAGGTGGATCACTCTGCTGTAGTTAATACATGGAGGATAGAAGGATCACTCTGCTGTAGTTAATACATGGAGGACAGGAGGATCACTCTGCTGTAGTTAATACATGGAGGACAGGAGGATCACTCTGCTGTAGTTAATACATGGAGGATCACTCTGCTGTAGTTAATACATGGAGGATCACTCTGCTGTAGTTCAGTCATGGAGGATAGGAGGATCACTCTGCTGTAGTTAATACATGGAGGATAGGAGGATCACTCTGCTGTAGTTAATACATGGAGGACAGGAGGATCACTCTGCTGTAGTTAATACAAGGAGGATAGGAGGATCACTCTGCTGTAGTTAATACATGGAGGATAGGAGGATCACTCTGCTGTAGTTAATACATGGAGGATAGGAGGATCACTCTGCTGTAGTTAATACATGGAGGATAGGAGGATCACTCTACTGTAGTTAATACATGGAGGATAGGAGGATCACTCTGCTGTAGTTAATATATGGAGGATAGGAGGATCACTCTGCTGTAGTTAATACATGGAGGACAGGAGGATCACTCTGCTGTAGTTAATACATGGAGGACAGGAGGATCACTCTGCTGTAGTTAATACATGGAGGACAGGAGGATCACTCTGCTGTAGTTAATACATGGAGGACAGGAGGATCACTCTGCTGTAGTTAATACATGGAGGATCACTCTGCTGTAGTTAATACATGGAGGATAGGAGGATCACTCTGCTGTAGTTAATACATGGAGGATAGGAGGATCACTCTGCTGTAGTTAATACATGGAGGATAGGAGGATCACTCTGCTGTAGTTAATACATGGAGGATAGGAGGATCACTCTGCTGTAGTTAATACATGGAGGATAGGAGGATCACTCTGCTGTAGTTAATACATGGAGTATCACTCTGCTGTAGTTAATACATGGAGGATCACTCTGCTTTAGTTAATACATGGGGGATAGGTGGATCACTCTGCTGTAGTTAATACATGGAGGATAGGAGGATCACTCTGCTGTAGTTATTACATGGAGGATAGGAGGATCACTCTGCTGTAGTTAATACATGGAGGATAGGAGGATCACTCTGCTGTAGTTAATACATGGAGGATCACTCTGCTGTAGTTAATACATGGAGGATAGGAGGATCACTCTGCTGTAGTGAAGACATGGAGGATCACTCTGCTTTAGTTCAGTCATGGAGGATAGGAGGATCACTCTGCTGTAGTTAAGACATGGAGGATAGGAGGATCACTCTGCTGTAGTTCAGACATGGAGGATCACTCTGCTTTAGTTCAGTCATGGAGGATCACTCTGCTGTAGTTCAGTCATGGAGGATAGGAGGATCACTCTGCTGCAGTTCAGTCATGGAGGATAGGAGGATCACTCTGCTGTAGTTCAGACATGGAGGATCACTCTGCTGTAGTTAATACATGGAGGATCACTCTGCTGTAGTTAATACATGGAGGATCATTCTGCTGTAGTTAATACATGGAGGATAGGAGGATCACTCTGCTGTAGTTAATACATGGAGGATAGGAGGATCACTCTGCTGCAGTTAATACATGGAGGATAGGAGGATCACTCTGCTGTAGTTCAGACATGGAGGATCACTCTGCTGTAGTTCAGACATGGAGGATAGGACGATCACTCTGCTGTAGTTCAGACATGGAGGATCACTCTGCTGTAGTTAATACATGGAGGATCACTCTGCTGTAGTTCAGACATGGAGGATAGGAGGATCACTCTGCTGTAGTTAATACATGGAGGATAGGAGGATCACTCTGCTGTAGTTAATACATGGAGGATCACTCTGCTGTAGTTCAGACATGGAGGATAGTAGGATCACTCTGCTGTAGTTAATATATGGAGGATAGGAGGATCACTCTGCTGTAGTTCAGTCATGGAGGATAGGAGGATCACTCTGCTGTAGTTCAGACATGGAGGATCACTCTGCTGTAGTTCAGTCATGGAGGATAGGAGGATCACTCTGCTGTAGTTAATACATGGAGGATAGGAGGATCACTCTGCTGTAGTTAATACATGGAGGACAGGAGGATCACTCTGCTGTAGTTAATACATGGAGGATCACTCTGCTGTAGTTAATACATGGAGGATAGGAGGATCACTCTGCTGTAGTTAATACATGGAGGATAGGAGGATCACTCTGCTGTAGTTAATACATGGAGGATCACTCTGCTGTAGTTAATACATGGAGGATCACTCTGCTGTAGTTCAGTCATGGAGGACAGGAGGATCACTCTGCTGTAGTTAATACATGGAGGATAGGAGGATCACTCTGCTGTAGTTAATACATGGAGGACAGGAGGATCACTCTGCTGTAGTTAATACATGGAGGATAGGAGGATCACTCTGCTGTAGTTAATACATGGAGGATAGGAGGATCACTCTGCTGTAGTTAATACATGGAGGATAGGAGGATCACTCTGCTGTAGTTAATACATGGAGGATAGGAGGATCACTCTGCTGTAGTTAATACATGGAGGATAGGAGGATCACTCTGCTGTAGTTAATACATGGAGGATAGGAGGATCACTCTGCTGTAGTTAATACATGGAGGATAGGAGGATCACTCTGCTGTAATTAATACATGGAGGATAGGAGGATCACTCTGCTGTAGTTAATACTTGGAGTATCACTCTGCTGTAGTTAATACATGGAGGATCACTCTGCTTTAGTTAATACATGGGGGATAGGTGGATCACTCTGCTGTAGTTAATACATGGAGGATAGGAGGATCACTCTGCTGTAGTTATTACATGGAGGATAGGAGGATCACTCTGCTGTAGTTAATAAATGGAGGATAGGAGGATCACTCTACTGTAGTTAATACATGGAGGATCACTCTGCTGTAGTTAATACATGGAGGATAGGACGATCACTCTGCTGTAGTTCAGACATGGAGGATCACTCTGCTGTAGTTAATACATGGAGGATCATTCTGCTGTAGTTAATACATGGAGGATAGGAGGATCACTCTGCTGTAGTTAATACATGGAGGATAGGAGGATCACTCTGCTGCAGTTAATACATGGAGGATAGGAGGATCACTCTGCTGTAGTTCAGACATGGAGGATCACTCTGCTGTAGTTCAGACATGGAGGATAGGACGATCACTCTGCTGTAGTTCAGACATGGAGGATCACTCTGCTGTAGTTAATACATGGAGGATCACTCTGCTGTAGTTCAGACATGGAGGATAGGAGGATCACTCTGCTGTAGTTAATACATGGAGGATAGGAGGATCACTCTGCTGTAGTTAATACATGGAGGATCACTCTGCTGTAGTTCAGACATGGAGGATAGTAGGATCACTCTGCTGTAGTTAATATATGGAGGATAGGAGGATCACTCTGCTGTAGTTCAGTCATGGAGGATAGGAGGATCACTCTGCTGTAGTTCAGACATGGAGGATCACTCTGCTGTAGTTCAGTCATGGAGGATAGGAGGATCACTCTGCTGTAGTTAATACATGGAGGATAGGAGGATCACTCTGCTGTAGTTAATACATGGAGGACAGGAGGATCACTCTGCTGTAGTTAATACATGGAGGATCACTCTGCTGTAGTTAATACATGGAGGATAGGAGGATCACTCTGCTGTAGTTAATACATGGAGGATAGGAGGATCACTCTGCTGTAGTTAATACATGGAGGATCACTCTGCTGTAGTTAATACATGGAGGATCACTCTGCTGTAGTTCAGTCATGGAGGACAGGAGGATCACTCTGCTGTAGTTAATACATGGAGGATAGGAGGATCACTCTGCTGTAGTTAATACATGGAGGACAGGAGGATCACTCTGCTGTAGTTAATACATGGAGGATAGGAGGATCACTCTGCTGTAGTTAATACATGGAGGATAGGAGGATCACTCTGCTGTAGTTAATACATGGAGGATAGGAGGATCACTCTGCTGTAGTTAATACATGGAGGATAGGAGGATCACTCTGCTGTAGTTAATACATGGAGGATAGGAGGATCACTCTGCTGTAGTTAATACATGGAGGATAGGAGGATCACTCTGCTGTAGTTAATACATGGAGGATAGGAGGATCACTCTGCTGTAGTTAATACATGGAGGATCACTCTGCTGTAGTTAATACATGGAGGATAGGAGGATCACTCTGCTGTAGTTAATACATGGAGATAGGAGGATCACTCTGCTGTAGTTAATACATGGAGGATCACTCTGCTGTAGTTAATACATGGAGGATCACTCTGCTGTAGTTAATACATGGAGGATAGGAGGATCACTCTGCTGTAGTTAATACATGGAGGATAGGAGGATCACTCTGCTGTAGTTAATACATGGAGGATAGGAGGATCACTCTGCTGTAGTTAATACATGGAGGATAGGAGGATCACTCTGCTGTAATTAATACATGGAGGATAGGAGGATCACTCTGCTGTAGTTAATACATGGAGTATCACTCTGCTGTAGTTAATACATGGAGTATCACTCTGCTGTAGTTAATACATGGTGGATCACTCTGCTGTAGTTAATACATGGAGGATAGGAGGATCACTCTGCTGTAGTTATTACACGGAGGATAGGAGGATCACTCTGCTGTAGTTAATACATGGAGGATAGGAGGATCACTCTACTGTAGTTAATACATGGAGGATCACTCTGCTGTAGTTAATACATGGAGGATAGGAGGATCACTCTGCTGTAGTGAAGACATGGAGGATCACTCTGCTTTAGTTCAGTCATGGAGGATAGGAGGATCACTCTGCTGTAGTTAAGACATGGAGGATAGGAGGATCACTCTGCTGTAGTTCAGACATGGAGGATCACTCTGCTTTAGTTCAGTCATGGAGGATCACTCTGCTGTAGTTCAGTCATGGAGGATAGGAGGATCACTCTGCTGCAGTTCAGTCATGGAGGATAGGAGGATCACTCTGCTGTAGTTCAGACATGGTGGATCACTCTGCTGTAGTTAATACATGGAGGATCACTCTGCTGTAGTTAATACATGGAGGATCACTCTGCTGTCGTTAATACATGGAGGATAGGAGGATCACTCTGCTGTAGTTAATACATGGAGGATAGGATGATCACTCTGCTGCAGTTAATACATGGAGGATAGGAGGATCACTCTGCTGTAGTTCAGACATGGAGGATCACTCTGCTGTAGTTCAGACATGGAGGATAGGAGGATCACTCTGCTGTAGTTCAGACATGGAGGATCACTCTGCTGTAGTTAATACATGGAGGATCACTCTGCTGTAGTTCAGACATGGAGGATAGGAGGATCACTCTGCTGTAGTTAATACATGGAGGATAGGAGGATCACTCTGCTGTAGTTAATATATGGAGGATCACTCTGCTGTAGTTCAGACATGGAGGATAGTAGGATCACTCTGCTGTAGTTAATATATGGAGGATAGGAGGATCACTCTGCTGTAGTTCAGTCATGGAGGATAGGAGGATCACTCTGCTGTAGTTCAGACATGGAGGATCACTCTGCTGTAGTTCAGTCATGGAGGATAGGAGGATCACTCTGCTGTAGTTAATACATGGAGGATAGGAGGATCACTCTGCTGTAGTTAATACATGGAGGACAGGAGGATCACTCTGCTGTAGTTAATACATGGAGGATCACTCTGCTGTAGTTAATACATGGAGGATAGGAGGATCACTCTGCTGTAGTTAATACATGGAGGATAGGAGGATCACTCTGCTGTAGTTAATACATGGAGGATCACTCTGCTGTAGTTAATACATGGAGGATAGGAGGATCACTCTGCTGTAGTTCAGACATGGAGGATAGGAGGATCACTCTGCTTTAGTTAATACATGGAGGATAGGAGGATCACTCTGCTGTAGTTAATACATGGAGGATAGGAGGATCACTCTGCTGTAGTTAATACATGGAGGATTACTCTGCTGTAGTTAATACATGGAGGATAGGAGGATCACTCTGCTGTAGTTATTACATGGAGGATAGGAGGATCACTCTGCTGTAGTTAATACATGGAGGATAGGAGGATCACTCTGCTGTAGTTAATACATGGAGGATCACTCTGCTGTAGTTAATACATGGAGGATAGGAGGATCACTCTGCTGTAGTGAAGACATGGAGGATCACTCTGCTTTAGTTCAGTCATGGAGGATAGGAGGATCACTCTGCTGTAGTTAAGACATGGAGGATAGGAGGATCACTCTGCTGTAGTTCAGACATGGAGGATCACTCTGCTTTAGTTCAGTCATGGAGGATCACTCTGCTGTAGTTCAGTCATGGAGGATAGGAGGATCACTCTGCTGCAGTTCAGTCATGGAGGATAGGAGGATCACTCTGCTGTAGTTCAGACATGGAGGATCACTCTGCTGTAGTTAATACATGGAGGATCACTCTGCTGTAGTTAATACATGGAGGATCACTCTGCTGTAGTTAATACATGGAGGATAGGAGGATCACTCTGCTGTAGTTAATACATGGAGGATAGGAGGATCACTCTGCTGCAGTTAATACATGGAGGATAGGAGGATCACTCTGCTGTAGTTCAGACATGGAGGATCACTCTGCTGTAGTTAATACATGGAGGATCACTCTGCTGTAGTTCAGACATGGAGGATAGGAGGATCACTCTGCTGTAGTTAATACATGGAGGATAGGAGGATCACTCTGCTGTAGTTAATATATGGAGGATCACTCTGCTGTAGTTAATACATGGAGGATAGGAGGATCACTCTGCTGTAGTTAATACATGGAGGATAGGAGGATCACTCTGCTGTAGGTCAGACATGGAGGATCACTCTACTGTAGTTAATACATGGAGGATAGGAGGATCACTCTGCTGTAGTTCAGACATGGAGGATAGGAGGATCACTCTGCTGTAGATCAGACATGGAGGATCTCTCTGCTGTAGTTAATATATGGAGGATAGGAGGATCACTCTGCTGTAGTTAATACATGGAGGATAGGAGGTTCACTCTGCTGTAGTTAATACATGGAGGATCACTCTGCTGTAGTTAATACATGGAGGATCACTCTGCTGTAGTTAATACATGGAGGATAGGAGGATCACTCTGCTGTAGTTAATACATGGAGGATCACTCTGCTGTAGTTAATACATGGAGGATCACTCTGCTGTAGTTAATACATGGAGGATAGGAGGATCACTCTGCTGTAGTTAATACATGGAGGATCACTCTGCTGTAGTTAATACATGGAGGATAGGAGGATCACTCTGCTGTAGTTAATACATGGAGGACAGGAGATTCACTCTGCTGTAGTTAATACATGGAGGATAGGAGGATCACTCTGCTGTAGTTAATACATGGAGGATAGGAGGATCACTCTGCTGTAGTTAATACATGGAGGATCACTCTGCTGTAGTTAATACATGGAGGATAGGAGGATCACTCTGCTGTAGTTAATACATGGAGGATAGGAGGATCACTCTGCTGTAGTTAATACATGGAGGATAGGAGGATCACTCTGCTGTAGTTAATACATGGAGGATAGGAGGATCACTCTGCTGTAGTTAATACATGGAGGATAGGAGGATTACTCTGCTGTAGTTAATACATGGAGGATAGGAGGATCACTCTGCTGTAGTTAATACATGGAGGATAGGAGGATCACTCTGCTGTAGTTAATACATGGAGGACAGGAGGATCACTCTGCTGTAGTTAATACATGGAGGATCACTCTGCTGTAGTTAATACATGGAGGATCACTCTGCTGTAGTTAATACATGGAGGATAGGAGGATCACTCTGCTGTAGTTAATACATGGAGGATAGGAGGATCACTCTGCTGTAGTTAATACATGGAGGATAGGAGGATCACTCTGCTGTAGTTCAGACATGGAGGATAGGAGGATCACTCTGCTGTAGTTAATACATGGAGGATCACTCTGCTGTAGTTAATACATGGAGGATAGGAGGATCACTCTGCTGTAGTTAATACATGGAGGATCACTCTGCTGTAGTTAATACATGGAGGATCACTCTGCTGTAGTTAATACATGGAGGATCACTCTGCTGTAGTTAATACATGGAGGATAGGAGGATCACTCTGCTGTAGTTCAGACATGGAGGATAGGAGGATCACTCTGCTGTTGTTAATACATGGAGGATAGGAGGATCACTCTGCTGTAGTTAATACATGGAGGATCACTCTGCTGTAGTTAATACATGGAGGATCACTCTGCTGTAGTTAATACATGGAGGATAGGAGGATCACTCTGCTGTAGTTAATACATGGAGGATCACTCTGCTGTAGTTAATACATGGAGGATAGGAGGATCACTCTGCTGTAGTTAATACATGGAGGATCACTCTGCTGTAGTTAATACATGGAGGATAGGAGGATCACTCTGCTGTAGTTAATACATGGAGGATAGGAGGATCACTCTGCTGTAGTTAAGACATGGAGGATCACTCTGCTTTAGTTCAGTCATGGAGGATAGGAGGATCACTCTGCTGTAGTTAATACATGGAGGACAGGAGGATCACTCTGCTGTTGGTTCAGACATGGAGGATAGGAGGATCACTCTGCTGTAGTTAATACATGGAGGATCACTCTGCTGTAGTTAATACATGGAGGATAGGAGGATCACTCTGCTGTAGTTAATACATGGAGGATAGGAGGATCACTCTGCTGTAGTTAATACATGGAGGATAGGAGGATCACTCTGCTGTAGTTAAGACATGGAGGATCACTCTGCTTTAGTTCAGTCTTGGAGGATAGGAGGATCACTCTGCTGTAGTTAATACATGGAGGACAGGAGGATCACTCTGCTGTTGGTTCAGACATGGAGGATAGGAGGATCACTCTGCTGTAGTTAATACATGGAGGATCACTCTGCTGTAGTTAATACATGGAGGATAGGAGGATCACTCTGCTGTAGTTAATACATGGAGGATAAGAGGATCACTCTGCTGTAGTTAATACATGGAGGATAGGAGGATCACTCTGCTGTAGTTAATACATGGAGGATAGGAGGATCACTCTGCTGTAGTTCATACATGGAGGATCACTCTGCTGTAGTTAATACATGGAGGATAGGAGGATCACTCTGCTGTAGTTAATACATGGAGGATCACTCTGCTGTAGTTAATACATGAAGGATAGGAGGATCACTCTGCTGTAGTTAAGACATGGAGGATCACTCTGCTTTAGTTCAGTCATGGAGGATCACTCTGCTGTAGTTAATACATGGAGGATAGGAGGATCACTCTGCTGTAGTTAATACATGGAGGATCACTCTGCTGTAGTTAATACATGGAGGATCACTCTGCTGTAGTTAATACATGGAGGATAGGAGGATCACTCTGCTGTAGTTAATACATGGAGGATCACTCTGCTGTAGTTAATACATGGAGGATAGGAGGATCACTCTGCTGTAGTTAATACATGGAGGATAGGAGGATCACTCTGCTGTAGTTAATACATGGAGGATAGGAGGATCACTCTGCTGTAGGTCAGACATGGAGGATCACTCTGCTGTAGTTAATACATGGAGGATAGGAGGATCACTCTGCTGTAGTTCAGACATGGAGGATAGGAGGATCACTCTGCTGTAGGTCAGACATGGAGGATCTCTCTGCTGTAGTTAATATATGGAGGATAGGAGGATCACTCTGCTGTAGTTAATACATGGAGGATAGGAAGATCACTCTGCTGTAGTTAATACATGGAGGATCACTCTGCTGTAGTTAATACATGGAGGATAGGAGGATCACTCTGCTGTAGTTAATACATGGAGGATCACTCTGCTGTAGTTAATACATGGAGGATCACTCTGCTGTAGTTAATACATGGAGGATAGGAGGATTGCTCTGCTGTAGTTAATACATGGAGGATCACTCTGCTGTAGTTAATACATGGAGGATAGGAGGATCACTCTGCTGTAGTTAATACATGGAGGACAGGAGGATCACTCTGCTGTAGTTAATACATGGAGGATAGGAGGATCACTCTGCTGTAGTTAATACATGGAGGATAGGAGGATCACTCTGCTGTAGTTAATACATGGAGGATCACTCTGCTGTAGTTAATACATGGAGGATAGGAGGATCACTCTGCTGTAGTTAATACATGGAGGATAGGAGGATCACTCTGCTGTAGTTAATACATGGAGGATAGGAGGATCACTCTGCTGTAGTTAATACATGGAGGATAGGAGGATCACTCTGCTGTAGTTAATACATGGAGGATAGGAGGATCACTCTACTGTAGTTAATACATGGAGGATAGGAGGATCACTCTGCTGTAGTTAATACATGGAGGATAGGAGGATCACTCTGCTGTAGTTAATACATGGAGGATAGGAGGATCACTCTGCTGTAGTTAATACATGGAGGATCACTCTGCTGTAGTTAATACATGGAGGATAGGAGGATCACTCTGCTGTAGTTAATACATGGAGGACAGGAGGATCACTCTGCTGTAGTTAATACATGGAGGATAGGAGGATCACTCTGCTGTAGTTAATACATGGAGGATAGGAGGATCACTCTGCTGTAGTTAATACATGGAGGATCACTCTGCTGTAGTTAATACATGGAGGATAGGAGGATCACTCTGCTGTAGTTAATACATGGAGGATAGGAGGATCACTCTGCTGTAGTTAATACATGGAGGATAGGAGGATCACTCTGCTGTAGTTAATACATGGAGGATAGGAGGATCACTCTGCTGTAGTTAATACATGGAGGATAGGAGGATCACTCTGCTGTAGTTAATACATGGAGGATAGGAGGATCACTCTGCTGTAGTTAATACATGGAGGATAGGAGGATCACTCTGCTGTAGTTAATACATGGAGGACAGGAGGATCACTCTGCTGTAGTTAATACATGGAGGATCACTCTGCTGTAGTTAATACATGGAGGATAGGAGGATCACTCTGCTGTAGTTAATACATGGAGGATAGGAGGATCACTCTGCTGTAGTTAATACATGGAGGATAGGAGGATCACTCTGCTGTAGTTAATACATGGAGGATCACTCTGCTGTAGTTAATACATGGAGGATCACTCTGCTGTAGTTAATACATGGAGGATAGGAGGATCACTCTGCTGTAGTTAATACATGGAGGATCACTCTGCTGTAGTTAATACATGGAGGATAGGAGGATCACTCTGCTGTAGTTAATATATGGAGGATAGGAGGATCACTCTGCTGTAGTTAATACTTGGAGGATAGGAGGATCACTCTGCTGTAGTTAATACATGGAGGATCACTCTGCTGTAGTTAATACATGGAGGACAGGAGGATCACTCTGCTGTAGTTAACACATGGAGGATAGGAGGATCACTCTGCTGTTAGTTAATACATGGAGGATAGCTCTGCTTTAGTTAATACATGGAGGATCACTCTGCTGTAGTTAATACATGGAGGATCACTCTGCTGTAGTTAATACATGGAGGACAGGAGGATCACTCTGCTGTAGTTAATACATGGAGGATAGGAGGATCACTCTGCTGTAGTTAATACATGGAGGATAGGAGGATCACTCTGCTGTAGTTAAGACATGGAGGATAGGAGGATCACTCTGCTGTAGTTAATACATGGAGGATAGGAGGATCACTTTGCTGTAGTTAATACATGGAGGATAGGAGGATCACTCTGCTGTAGTTAATACATGGAGGATCACTCTGCTGTAGTTAATACATGGAGGATCACTCTGCTGTAGTTAATACATGGAGGATAGGAGGATCACTCTGCTGTGGTTAATACATGGAGGATCACTCTGCTGTAGTTAATACATGGAGGATCACTCTGCTGTAGTTAATACATGGAGGATAGGAGGATCACTCTGCTGTAGTTAATACATGGAGGATAGGAGGATCACTCTGCTGTAGTTAATACATGGAGGATCACTCTGCTGTAGTTAATACATGGAGGATAGGAGGATCACTCTGCTGTAGTTAATACATGGAGGATAGGAGGATCACTCTGCTGTAGTTAATACATGGAGGATAGGAGGATCACTCTGCTGTAATTAATACACGGATGATAGGAGGATCACTCTGCTGTAGTTAATACATGGAGGATCACTCTGCTGTAGTTAATACATGGAGGATAGGAGGATCACTCTGCTGTAGTTAATACATGGAGGATAGGAGGATCACTCTGCTGTAGTTAATACATGGAGGATCACTCTGCTGTAGTTAATACATGGAGGATCACTCTGCTGTAGTTAATACATGGAGGATCACTCTGCTGTAGTTAATACATGGAGGATAGGAGGATCACTCTGCTGTAGTTAATACATGGAGGATAGGAGGATCACTCTGCTGTAGTTAATACATGGAGGATAGGAGGATCACTCTGCTGTAGTTAATACATGGAGATAGGAGGATCACTCTGCTGTAGTTAATACATGGAGGATCACTCTGCTGTAGTTAATACATGGAGGATAGGAGGATCACTCTGCTGTAGTTCAGACATGGAGGATAGGAGGATCACTCTGCTGTTGTTAATACATGGAGGATAGGAGGATCACTCTGCTGTAGTTAATACATGGAGGATCACTCTGCTGTAGTTAATACATGGAGGATCACTCTGCTGTAGTTAATACATGGAGGATAGGAGGATCACTCTGCTGTAGTTAATACATGGAGGATCACTCTGCTGTAGTTAATACATGGAGGATAGGAGGATCACTCTGCTGTAGTTAATACATGGAGGATAGGAGGATCACTCTGCTGTAGTTAAGACATGGAGGATCACTCTGCTTTAGTTCAGTCATGGAGGATAGGAGGATCACTCTGCTGTAGTTAATACATGGAGGACAGGAGGATCACTCTGCTGTAGTTAAGACATGGAGGATCACTCTGCTGTTGGTTCAGACATGGAGGATAGGAGGATCACTCTGCTGTAGTTAATACATGGAGGATCACTCTGCTGTAGTCAATACATGGAGGATAGGAGGATCACTCTGCTGTAGTTAATACATGGAGGATAGGAGGATCACTCTGCTGTAGTTAATACATGGAGGATAGGAGGATCACTCTGCTGTAGTTAAGACATGGAGGATCACTCTGCTTTAGTTCAGTCATGGAGGATAGGAGGATCACTCTGCTGTAGTTAATACATGGAGGACAGGAGGATCACTCTGCTGTTGGTTCAGACATGGAGGATAGGAGGATCACTCTGCTGTAGTTAATACATGGAGGATCACTCTGCTGTAGTTAATACATGGAGGATAGTAGGATCACTCTGCTGTAGTTAATACATGGAGGATAGGAGGATCACTCTGCTGTAGTTAATACATGGAGGATCACTCTGCTGTAGTTAATACATGGAGGATAGGAGGATCACTCTGCTGTAGTTAATACATGGAGGATAGGAGGATCACTCTGCTGTAGTTAATACATGGAGGATCACTCTGCTGTAGTTAATACATGAAGGATAGGAGGATCACTCTGCTGTAGTTAAGACATGGAGGATCACTCTGCTTTAGTTCAGTCATGGAGGATCACTCTGCTGTAGTTAATACATGGAGGATAGGAGGATCACTCTGCTGTAGTTAATACATGGAGGATCACTCTGCTGTAGTTAAT
This sequence comes from Salvelinus fontinalis, assembly GCF_029448725.1. Lineage (NCBI taxonomy): Eukaryota > Metazoa > Chordata > Actinopteri > Salmoniformes > Salmonidae > Salvelinus > Salvelinus fontinalis. The sequence goes on along the minus strand of NC_074665.1, from coordinate 95,198,712 downwards.
ACATGGAGGATCACTCTGCTGTAGTTAATACATGGAGGATAGGAGGATCACTCTGCTGTAGTTAATACATGGAGGATCACTCTGCTGTAGTTAATACATGGAGGATAGGAGGATCACTCTGCTGTAGTTAATACATGGAGGATAGGAGGATCACTCTGCTGTAGTTAATACATGGAGGATAGGAGGATCACTCTGCTGTAGGTCAGACATGGAGGATCACTCTGCTGTAGTTAATACATGGAGGATAGGAGGATCACTCTGCTGTAGTTCAGACATGGAGGATAGGAGGATCACTCTGCTGTAGGTCAGACATGGAGGATCTCTCTGCTGTAGTTAATATATGGAGGATAGGAGGATCACTCTGCTGTAGTTAATACATGGAGGATAGGAGGATCACTCTGCTGTAGTTAATACATGGAGGATCACTCTGCTGTAGTTAATACATGGAGGATAGGAGGATCACTCTGCTGTAGTTAATACATGGAGGATCACTCTGCTGTAGTTAATACATGGAGGATCACTCTGCTGTAGTTAATACATGGAGGATAGGAGGATCACTCTGCTGTAGTTAATACATGGAGGATCACTCTGCTGTAGTTAATACATGGAGGATAGGAGGATCACTCTGCTGTAGTTAATACATGGAGGACAGGAGGATCACTCTGCTGTAGTTAATACATGGAGGATAGGAGGATCACTCTGCTGTAGTTAATACATGGAGGATAGGAGGATCACTCTGCTGTAGTTAATACATGGAGGATCACTCTGCTGTAGTTAATACATGGAGGATAGGAGGATCACTCTGCTGTAGTTAATACATGGAGGATAGGAGGATCACTCTGCTGTAGTTAATACATGGAGGATAGGAGGATCACTCTGCTGTAGTTAATACATGGAGGATAGGAGGATCACTCTGCTGTAGTTAATACATGGAGGATAGGAGGATCACTCTGCTGTAGTTAATACATGGAGGATAGGAGGATCACTCTGCTGTAGTTAATACATGGAGGATAGGAGGATCACTCTGCTGTAGTTAATACATGGAGGATAGGAGGATCACTCTGCTGTAGTTAATACATGGAGGATCACTCTGCTGTAGTTAATACATGGAGGATAGGAGGATCACTCTGCTGTAGTTAATACATGGAGGACAGGAGGATCACTCTGCTGTAGTTAATACATGGAGGATAGGAGGATCACTCTGCTGTAGTTAATACATGGAGGATAGGAGGATCACTCTGCTGTAGTTAATACATGGAGGATCACTCTGCTGTAGTTAATACATGGAGGATAGGAGGATCACTCTGCTGTAGTTAATACATGGAGGATAGGAGGATCACTCTGCTGTAGTTAATACATGGAGGATAGGAGGATCACTCTGCTGTAGTTAATACATGGAGGATAGGAGGATCACTCTGCTGTAGTTAATACATGGAGGATAGGAGGATCACTCTGCTGTAATTAATACACGGATGATAGGAGGATCACTCTGCTGTAGTTAATACATGGAGGATCACTCTGCTGTAGTTAATACATGGAGGATAGGAGGATCACTCTGCTGTAGTTCAGACATGGAGGATAGGAGGATCACTCTGCTGTTGTTAATACATGGAGGATAGGAGGATCACTCTGCTGTAGTTAATACATGGAGGATCACTCTGCTGTAGTTAATACATGGAGGATCACTCTGCTGTAGTTAATACATGGAGGATAGGAGGATCACTCTGCTGTAGTTAATACATGGAGGATCACTCTGCTGTAGTTAATACATGGAGGATAGGAGGATCACTCTGCTGTAGTTAATACATGGAGGATAGGAGGATCACTCTGCTGTAGTTAAGACATGGAGGATCACTCTGCTTTAGTTCAGTCATGGAGGATAGGAGGATCACTCTGCTGTAGTTAATACATGGAGGACAGGAGGATCACTCTGCTGTAGTTAAGACATGGAGGATCACTCTGCTGTTGGTTCAGACATGGAGGATAGGAGGATCACTCTGCTGTAGTTAATACATGGAGGATCACTCTGCTGTAGTCAATACATGGAGGATAGGAGGATCACTCTGCTGTAGTTAATACATGGAGGATAGGAGGATCACTCTGCTGTAGTTAATACATGGAGGATAGGAGGATCACTCTGCTGTAGTTAAGACATGGAGGATCACTCTGCTTTAGTTCAGTCATGGAGGATAGGAGGATCACTCTGCTGTAGTTAATACATGGAGGACAGGAGGATCACTCTGCTGTTGGTTCAGACATGGAGGATAGGAGGATCACTCTGCTGTAGTTAATACATGGAGGATCACTCTGCTGTAGTTAATACATGGAGGATAGTAGGATCACTCTGCTGTAGTTAATACATGGAGGATAGGAGGATCACTCTGCTGTAGTTAATACATGGAGGATCACTCTGCTGTAGTTAATACATGGAGGATAGGAGGATCACTCTGCTGTAGTTAATACATGGAGGATAGGAGGATCACTCTGCTGTAGTTAATACATGGAGGATCACTCTGCTGTAGTTAATACATGAAGGATAGGAGGATCACTCTGCTGTAGTTAAGACATGGAGGATCACTCTGCTTTAGTTCAGTCATGGAGGATCACTCTGCTGTAGTTAATACATGGAGGATAGGAGGATCACTCTGCTGTAGTTAATACATGGAGGATCACTCTGCTGTAGTTAATACATGGAGGATCACTCTGCTGTAGTTAATACATGGAGGATAGGAGGATCACTCTGCTGTAGTTAATACATGGAGGATCACTCTGCTGTAGTTAATACATGGAGGATAGGAGGATCACTCTGCTGTAGTTAATACATGGAGGATAGGAGGATCACTCTGCTGTAGTTAATACATGGAGGATAGGAGGATCACTCTGCTGTAGGTCAGACATGGAGGATCACTCTGCTGTAGTTAATACATGGAGGATAGGAGGATCACTCTGCTGTAGTTCAGACATGGAGGATAGGAGGATCACTCTGCTGTAGGTCAGACATGGAGGATCTCTCTGCTGTAGTTAATATATGGAGGATAGGAGGATCACTCTGCTGTAGTTAATACATGGAGGATAGGAGGATCACTCTGCTGTAGTTAATACATGGAGGATCACTCTGCTGTAGTTAATACATGGAGGATAGGAGGATCACTCTGCTGTAGTTAATACATGGAGGATCACTCTGCTGTAGTTAATACATGGAGGATCACTCTGCTGTAGTTAATACATGGAGGATAGGAGGATCACTCTGCTGTAGTTAATACATGGAGGATCACTCTGCTGTAGTTAATACATGGAGGATAGGAGGATCACTCTGCTGTAGTTAATACATGGAGGACAGGAGGATCACTCTGCTGTAGTTAATACATGGAGGATAGGAGGATCACTCTGCTGTAGTTAATACATGGAGGATAGGAGGATCACTCTGCTGTAGTTAATACATGGAGGATCACTCTGCTGTAGTTAATACATGGAGGATAGGAGGATCACTCTGCTGTAGTTAATACATGGAGGATAGGAGGATCACTCTGCTGTAGTTAATACATGGAGGATAGGAGGATCACTCTGCTGTAGTTAATACATGGAGGATAGGAGGATCACTCTGCTGTAGTTAATACATGGAGGATAGGAGGATCACTCTGCTGTAGTTAATACATGGAGGATAGGAGGATCACTCTGCTGTAGTTAATACATGGAGGATAGGAGGATCACTCTGCTGTAGTTAATACATGGAGGATAGGAGGATCACTCTGCTGTAGTTAATACATGGAGGATCACTCTGCTGTAGTTAATACATGGAGGATAGGAGGATCACTCTGCTGTAGTTAATACATGGAGGACAGGAGGATCACTCTGCTGTAGTTAATACATGGAGGATAGGAGGATCACTCTGCTGTAGTTAATACATGGAGGATAGGAGGATCACTCTGCTGTAGTTAATACATGGAGGATCACTCTGCTGTAGTTAATACATGGAGGATAGGAGGATCACTCTGCTGTAGTTAATACATGGAGGATAGGAGGATCACTCTGCTGTAGTTAATACATGGAGGATAGGAGGATCACTCTGCTGTAGTTAATACATGGAGGATAGGAGGATCACTCTGCTGTAGTTAATGCATGGAGGATAGGAGGATCACTCTGCTGTAGTTAATACATGGAGGATAGGAGGATCACTCTGCTGTAGTTAATACATGGAGGATAGGAGGATCACTCTGCTGTAGTTAATACATGGAGGACAGGAGGATCACTCTGCTGTAGGTAATACATGGAGGATCACTCTGCTGTAGTTAATACATGGAGGATAGGAGGATCACTCTGCTGTAGTTAATACATGGAGGATAGGAGGATCACTCTGCTGTAGTTAATACATGGAGGATAGGAGGATCACTCTGCTGTAGTTAATACATGGAGGATCACTCTGCTGTAGTTAATACATGGAGGATCACTCTGCTGTAGTTAATACATGGAGGATAGGAGGATCACTCTGCTGTAGTTAATACATGGAGGATCACTCTGCTGTAGTTAATACATGGAGGATAGGAGGATCACTCTGCTGTAGTTAATATATGGAGGATAGGAGGATCACTCTGCTGTAGTAAATACTTGGAGGATAGGAGGATCACTCTGCTGTAGTTAATACATGGAGGATCACTCTGCTGTAGTTAATACATGGAGGACAGGAGGATCACTCTGCTGTAGTTAACACATGGAGGATAGGAGGATCACTCTGCTGTTAGTTAATACATGGAGGATAGCTCTGCTTTAGTTAATACATGGAGGATCACTCTGCTGTAGTTAATACATGGAGGATCACTCTGCTGTAGTTAATACATGGAGGACAGGAGGATCACTCTGCTGTAGTTAATACATGGAGGATAGGAGGATCACTCTGCTGTAGTTAATACATGGAGGATAGGAGGATCACTCTGCTGTAGTTAAGACATGGAGGATAGGAGGATCACTCTGCTGTAGTTAATACATGGAGGATAGGAGGATCACTTTGCTGTAGTTAATACATGGAGGATAGGAGGATCACTCTGCTGTAGTTAATACATGGAGGATCACTCTGCTGTAGTTAATAAATGGAGGATCACTCTGCTGTAGTTAATACATGGAGGATAGGAGGATCACTCTGCTGTAGTTAATACATGGAGGATCACTCTGCTGTAGTTAATACATGGAGGATAGGAGGATCACTCTGCTGTAGATAATACATGGAGGATAGGAGAATCACTCTGCTGTAGTTAATACATGGAGGATAGGAGGATCACTCTGCTGTAGTTAATACATGGAGGATAGGAGTATCACTCTGCTGTAGTTAATACATGGAGGATAGGAGGATCACTCTGCTGTAGTTAATACATGGAGGATAGGAGGATCACTCTGCTGTAGTTAATACATGGAGGATAGGAGGATCACTCTGCTGTAGTTAATACATGGAGGATAGGAGGATCACTCTGCTGTAGTTAATACATGGAGGATAGGAGGATCACTCTGCTGTAGTTAATACATGGAGGATAGGAGGATCACTCTGCTGTAGTTAATACATGGAGGATCACTCTGCTGTAGTTAATACATGGGGGATCACTCTGCTGTAGTTAATACATGGAGGATAGGAGGATCACTTTGCTGTAGTTAATACATGGAGGATAGGAGGATCACTCTGCTGTAGTTAATACATGGAGGATCACTCTGCTGTAGTTAATACATGGAGGATCACTCTGCTGTAGTTAATACATGGAGGATCACTCTGCTGTAGTTAATACATGGAGGATAGGAGGATCACTCTGCTGTAGTTAATACATGGAGGATAGGAGGATCACTCTGCTGTAGTTAATACATGGAGGATCACTCTGCTGTAGTTAATACATGGAGGATCACTCTGCTGTAGTTAATACATGGAGGATCACTCTGCTGTAGTTAATACATGGAGGATCACTCTGCTGTACTTAATACATGGAGGATCACTCTGCTGTAGTTAATACATGGAGGATAGGAGGATCACTCTGCTGTAGTTAATACATGGAGGATCACTCTGCTGTAGTTAATACATGGAGGATAGGAGGATCACTCTGCTGTAGTTAATACATGGAGGATCATTCTGCTGTAGTTAATACATGGAGGACAGGAGGATCACTCTGCTGTTGGTTCAGACATGGAGGATAGGAGGATCACTCTGCTGTAGTTAATACATGGAGGATCACTCTGCTGTAGTTAATACATGGAGGATAGGAGGATCACTCTGCTGTAGTTAATACATGGAGGATCACTCTGCTGTAGTTAATACATGGAGGATAGGAGGATCACTCTGCTGTAGTTAATACATGGAGGATCACTCTGCTGTAGTTAATACATGGAGGATCACTCTGCTGTAGTTAATACATGGAGGATAGGAGGATCACTCTGCTTTAGTTAATACATGGAGGATAGGAGGATCACTCTGCTGTAGTTAAGACATGGAGGATCACTCTGCTTTAGTTCAGTCATGGAGGACAGGAGGATCACTCTGCTGTTGGTTCAGACATGGAGGATAGGAGGATCACTCTGCTGTAGTTAATACATGGAGGACAGGAGGATCACTCTGCTGTTGGTTCAGACATGGAGGATAGGAGGATCACTCTGCTGTAGTTAATACATGGAGGATCACTCTGCTGTAGTTAATACATGGAGGATCACTCTGCTGTAGTTAATACATGGAGGATAGGAGGATCACTCTGCTGTAGTTAATACATGGAGGATAGGAGGATGACTCTGCTGTAGTTAATACATGGAGGATAGGAGGATCACTCTGCTGTAGTTAAGACATGGAGGATCACTCTGCTTTAGTTCAGTCATGGAGGATCACTCTGCTGTAGGTAATACATGGAGGATAGGAGGATCACTCTGCTGTAGTTAATACATGGAGGATCACTCTGCTGTAGTTAATACATGGAGGATCACTCTGCTGTAGTTAATACATGGAGGATAGGAGGATCACTCTGCTGTAGTTAATACATGGAGGATCACTCTGCTGTAGTTAATACATGGAGGATAGGAGGATCACTCTGCTGTAGTTAATACATGGAGGATAGGAGGATCACTCTGCTGTAGTTAATACATGGAGGATAGGAGGATCACTCTGCTGTAGGTCAGACATGGAGGATCACTCTGCTGTAGTTAATACATGGAGGATAGGAGGATCACTCTGCTGTAGTTCAGACATGGAGGATAGGAGGATCACTCTGCTGTAGGTCAGACATGGAGGATCTCTCTGCTGTAGTTAATATATGGAGGATAGGAGGATCACTCTGCTGTAGTTAATACATGGAGGATAGGAGGATCACTCTGCTGTAGTTAATACATGGAGGATCACTCTGCTGTAGTTAATACATGGAGGATAGGAGGATCACTCTGCTGTAGTTAATACATGGAGGATCACTCTGCTGTAGTTAATACATGGAGGATCACTCTGCTGTAGTTAATACATGGAGGATAGGAGGATCACTCTGCTGTAGTTAATACATGGAGGATCACTCTGCTGTAGTTAATACATGGAGGATAGGAGGATCACTCTGCTGTAGTTAATACATGGAGGACAGGAGGATCACTCTGCTGTAGTTAATACATGGAGGATAGGAGGATCACTCTGCTGTAGTTAATACATGGAGGATAGGAGGATCACTCTGCTGTAGTTAATACATGGAGGATCACTCTGCTGTAGTTAATACATGGAGGATAGGAGGATCACTCTGCTGTAGTTAATACATGGAGGATAGGAGGATCACTCTGCTGTAGTTAATACATGGAGGATAGGAGGATCACTCTGCTGTAGTTAATACATGGAGGATAGGAGGATCACTCTGCTGTAGTTAATACATGGAGGATAGGAGGATCACTCTGCTGTAGTTAATACATGGAGGATAGGAGGATCACTCTGCTGTAGTTAATACATGGAGGATAGGAGGATCACTCTGCTGTAGTTAATACATGGAGGATAGGAGGATCACTCTGCTGTAGTTAATACATGGAGGATCACTCTGCTGTAGTTAATACATGGAGGATAGGAGGATCACTCTGCTGTAGTTAATACATGGAGGACAGGAGGATCACTCTGCTGTAGTTAATACATGGAGGATAGGAGGATCACTCTGCTGTAGTTAATACATGGAGGATAGGAGGATCACTCTGCTGTAGTTAATACATGGAGGATCACTCTGCTGTAGTTAATACATGGAGGATAGGAGGATCACTCTGCTGTAGTTAATACATGGAGGATAGGAGGATCACTCTGCTGTAGTTAATACATGGAGGATAGGAGGATCACTCTGCTGTAGTTAATACATGGAGGATAGGAGGATCACTCTGCTGTAGTTAATGCATGGAGGATAGGAGGATCACTCTGCTGTAGTTAATACATGGAGGATAGGAGGATCACTCTGCTGTAGTTAATACATGGAGGATAGGAGGATCACTCTGCTGTAGTTAATACATGGAGGACAGGAGGATCACTCTGCTGTAGTTAATACATGGAGGATCACTCTGCTGTAGTTAATACATGGAGGATAGGAGGATCACTCTGCTGTAGTTAATACATGGAGGATAGGAGGATCACTCTGCTGTAGTTAATACATGGAGGATAGGAGGATCACTCTGCTGTAGTTAATACATGGAGGATCACTCTGCTGTAGTTAATACATGGAGGATCACTCTGCTGTAGTTAATACATGGAGGATAGGAGGATCACTCTGCTGTAGTTAATACATGGAGGATCACTCTGCTGTAGTTAATACATGGAGGATAGGAGGATCACTCTGCTGTAGTTAATATATGGAGGATAGGAGGATCACTCTGCTGTAGTAAATACTTGGAGGATAGGAGGATCACTCTGCTGTAGTTAATACATGGAGGATCACTCTGCTGTAGTTAATACATGGAGGACAGGAGGATCACTCTGCTGTAGTTAACACATGGAGGATAGGAGGATCACTCTGCTGTTAGTTAATACATGGAGGATAGCTCTGCTTTAGTTAATACATGGAGGATCACTCTGCTGTAGTTAATACATGGAGGATCACTCTGCTGTAGTTAATACATGGAGGACAGGAGGATCACTCTGCTGTAGTTAATACATGGAGGATAGGAGGATCACTCTGCTGTAGTTAATACATGGAGGATAGGAGGATCACTCTGCTGTAGTTAAGACATGGAGGATAGGAGGATCACTCTGCTGTAGTTAATACATGGAGGATAGGAGGATCACTTTGCTGTAGTTAATACATGGAGGATAGGAGGATCACTCTGCTGTAGTTAATACATGGAGGATCACTCTGCTGTAGTTAATAAATGGAGGATCACTCTGCTGTAGTTAATACATGGAGGATAGGAGGATCACTCTGCTGTGGTTAATACATGGAGGATCACTCTGCTGTAGTTAATACATGGAGGATAGGAGGATCACTCTGCTGTAGTTAATACATGTAGGATCACTCTGCTGTAGTTAATACATGGAGGATAGGAGGATCACTCTGCTGTAGATAATACATGGAGGATAGGAGAATCACTCTGCTGTAGTTAATACATGGAGGATAGGAGGATCACTCTGCTGTAGTTAATACATGGAGGATAGGAGTATCACTCTGCTGTAGTTAATACATGGAGGATAGGAGGATCACTCTGCTGTAGTTAATACATGGAGGATAGGAGGATCACTCTGCTGTAGTTAATACATGGAGGATAGGAGGATCACTCTGCTGTAGTTAATACATGGAGGATAGGAGGATCACTCTGCTGTAGTTAATACATGGAGGATAGGAGGATCACTCTGCTGTAGTTAATACATGGAGGATAGGAGGATCACTCTGCTGTAGTTAATACATGGAGGATCACTCTGCTGTAGTTAATACATGGAGGATCACTCTGCTGTAGTTAATACATGGAGGATAGGAGGATCACTTTGCTGTAGTTAATACATGGAGGATAGGAGGATCACTCTGCTGTAGTTAATACATGGAGGATCACTCTGCTGTAGTTAATACATGGAGGATCACTCTGCTGTAGTTAATACATGGAGGATCACTCTGCTGTAGTTAATACATGGAGTATAGGAGGATCACTCTGCTGTAGTTAATACATGGAGGATAGGAGGATCACTCTGCTGTAGTTAATACATGGAGGATCACTCTGCTGTAGTTAATACATGGAGGATCACTCTGCTGTAGTTAATACATGGAGGATCACTCTGCTTTAGTTAATACATGGAGGATCACTCTGCTGTACTTAATACATGGAGGATCACTCTGCTGTAGTTAATACATGGAGGATAGGAGGATCACTCTGCTGTAGTTAATACATGGAGGATCACTCTGCTGTAGTTAATACATGGAGGATAGGAGGATCACTCTGCTGTAGTTAATACATGGAGGATCATTCTGCTGTAGTTAATACATGGAGGACAGGAGGATCACTCTGCTGTTGGTTCAGACATGGAGGATAGGAGGATCACTCTGCTGTAGTTAATACATGGAGGATCACTCTGCTGTAGTTAATACATGGAGGATAGGAGGATCACTCTGCTGTAGTTAATACATGGAGGATCACTCTGCTGTAGTTAATACATGGAGGATAGGAGGATCACTCTGCTGTAGTTAATACATGGAGGATCACTCTGCTGTAGTTAATACATGGAGGATCACTCTGCTGTAGTTAATACATGGAGGATAGGAGGATCACTCTGCTTTAGTTAATACATGGAGGATAGGAGGATCACTCTGCTGTAGTTAATACATGGAGGATAGGAGGATCACTCTGCTGTAGTTAAGACATGGAGGATCACTCTGCTTTAGTTCAGTCATGGAGGACAGGAGGATCACTCTGCTGTTGGTTCAGACATGGAGGATAGGAGGATCACTCTGCTGTAGTTAATACATGGAGGACAGGAGGATCACTCTGCTGTTGGTTCAGACATGGAGGATAGGAGGATCACTCTGCTGTAGTTAATACATGGAGGATCACTCTGCTGTAGTTAATACATGGAGGATCACTCTGCTGTAGTTAATACATGGAGGATAGGAGGATCACTCTGCTGTAGTTAATACATGGAGGATAGGAGGATCACTCTGCTGTAGTTAATACATGGAGGATAGGAGGATCACTCTGCTGTAGTTAATACATGGAGGATAGGAGGATCACTCTGCTGTAGTTAATACATGGAGGATAGGAGGATCACTCTGCTGTAGTTAATACATGGAGGATCACTCTGCTGTAGTTAATACATGGAGGATAGGAGGATCACTCTGCTGTAGTTAATACATGGAGGATAGGAGGATCACTCTGCTGTAGTTAAGACATGGAGGATCACTCTGCTTTAGTTCAGTCATGGAGGATCACTCTGCTGTAGTTAATACATGGAGGATAGGAGGATCACTCTGCTGTAGTTAATACATGGAGGATAGGAGGATCACTCTGCTGTAGTTAATACATGGAGGATAGGAGGATCACTCTGCTGTAGTTAAGACATGGAGGATCACTCTGCTTTAGTTCAGTCATGGAGGATCCCTCTGCTGTAGTTAATACATGGAGGATAGGAGGATTACTCTGCTGTAGTTAATACATGGAGGACAGGAGGATCACTCTGCTGTAGTTAATACATGGAGGATAGGAGGATCACTCTGCTGTAGTTAATACATGGAGGATAGGAGGATCACTCTGCTGTAGTTAATACATGGAGGATCCCTCTGCTGTAGTTAATACATGGAGGATAGGAGGATCACTCTGCTGTAGTTAATACATGGAGGATCACTCTGCTGTAGTTAATACATGGAGGACAGGAGGATCACTCTGCTGTAGTTAATACATGGAGGATAGGAGGATCACTCTGCTGTAGTTAATACATGGAGGATAGGAGGATCACTCTGCTGTAGTTAATACATGGAGGATAGGAGGATCACTCTGCTGTAGTTAATACATGGAGGATAGGAGGATCACTCTGCTGTAGTTAATACATGGAGGATAGGAGGATCACTCTGATGTCGTTAATACATGGAGGATCACTCTGCTGTAGTTAATACATGGAGGACAGGAGGATCACTCTGCTGTAGTTAATACATGGAGGATAGGAGAATCACTCTGATGTAGTTAATACATGGAGGATCACTCTGCTGTAGTTAATACATGGAGGATAGGAGGATCACTCTGCTGTAGTTAATACATGGAGGATCACTCTGCTGTAGTTAATACATGGAGGATAGGAGGATCACTCTGCTGTAGTTAATATATGGAGGATAGGAGGATCACTCTGCTGTAGTTAATACATGGAGGATCACTCTGCTGTAGTTAATACATGGAGGATCACTCTGCTGTAGTTAATACATGGAGGATCACTCTGCTGTAGTTAATACATGGAGGATAGGAGGATCACTCTGCTGTAGTTAATACATGGAGGATAGGAGGATCACTCTGCTGTAGTTAATACATGGAGGATAGGAGGATCACTCTGCTGTAGTTAATACATGGAGGATAGGAGGATCACTCTGCTGTAGTTAAGACATGGAGGATAGGAGGATCACTCTGCTGTAGTTAATACATGGAGGATAGGAGGATCACTCTGCTGTAGTTAATACATGGAGGATCACTCTGCTGTAGTTAATACATGGAGGATAGGAGGATCACTCTGCTGTAGTTAATACATGGAGGATCACTCTGCTGTAGTTAATACATGGAGGATCACTCTGCTGTAGTTCAGTCATGGAGGATAGGAGGATCACTCTGCTGTAGTTAATACATGGAGGATAGGAGGATCACTCTGCTGTAGTTAATACATGGAGGATAGGAGGATCACTCTGCTGTAGTTAATACATGGAGGATAGAAGGATCACTCTGCTGTAGTTAATACATGGAGGATCACTCTGCTGTAGTTAATACATGGAGGATCACTCTGCTGTAGTTAATACATGGAGGATCACTCTGCTGTAGTTAATACATGGAGGATAGGAGGATCACTCTGCTGTAGTTAATACATGGAGGATCACTCTGCAGTAGTTAATACATGGAGGATAGGAGGATCACTCTGCTGTAGATAATACATGGAGGATAGGAGGATCACTCTGCTTTAGTTCAGTCATGGAGGATCACTCTGCTGTAGTTAATACATGGAGGATAGGAGGATCACTCTGCTGTAGTTAATACATGGAGGATAGGAGGATCACTCTGCTGTAGTTAATACATGGAGGATAGGAGGATCACTCTGCTGTAGTTAAGACATGGAGGATCACTCTGCTTTAGTTCAGTCATGGAGGATCACTCTGCTGTAGTTAATACATGGAGGATAGGAGGATTACTCTGCTGTAGTTAATACATGGAGGACAGGAGGATCACTCTGCTGTAGTTAATACATGGAGGATAGGAGGATCACTCTGCTGTAGTTAATACATGGAGGATAGGAGGATCACTCTGCTGTAGTTAATACATGGAGGATCACTCTGCTGTAGTTAATACATGGAGGATAGGAGGATCACTCTGCTGTAGTTAATACATGGAGGATCACTCTGCTGTAGTTAATACATGGAGGACAGGAGGATCACTCTGCTGTAGTTAATACATGGAGGATAGGAGGATCACTCTGCTGTAGTTAATACATGGAGGATAGGAGGATCACTCTGCTGTAGTTAATACATGGAGGATAGGAGGATCACTCTGCTGTAGTTAATACATGGAGGATAGGAGGATCACTCTGCTGTAGTTAATACATGGAGGATAGGAGGATCACTCTGCTGTAGTTAATACATGGAGGATAGGAGGATCACTCTGCTGTAGTTAATACATGGAGGATAGGAGGATCACTCTGCTGTAGTTAATACTTGGAGGATAGGAGGATCACTCTGATGTAGTTAATACATGGAGGATCACTCTGCTGTAGTTAATACATGGAGGACAGGAGGATCACTCTGCTGTAGTTAATACATGGAGGATAGGAGAATCACTCTGATGTAGTTAATACATGGAGGATCACTCTGCTGTAGTTAATACATGGAGGATAGGAGGATCACTCTGCTGTAGTTAATACATGGAGGATCACTCTGCTGTAGTTAATACATGGAGGATAGGAGGATCACTCTGCTGTAGTTAATACATGGAGGATAGGAGGATCACTCTGCTGTAGTTAATACATGGAGGATCACTCTGCTGTAGTTAATACATGGAGGATAGGAGGATCACTCTGCTGTAGTTAATACATGGAGGATAGGTGGATCACTCTGCTGTAGTTAATACATGGAGGATAGGAGGATCACTCTGCTGTAGTTAAGACATGGAGGATCACTCTGCTGTAGTTAATACATGGAGGACAGGAGGATCACTCTGCTGTAGTTAATACATGGAGGATAGGAGGATCACTCTGCTGTAGTTAATACATGGAGGACAGGAGGATCACTCTGCTGTAGTTAATACATGGAGGATAGGAGGATCACTCTGCTGTAGATAATACATGGAGGATAGGAGGATCACTCTGCTGTAGTTAATACATGGAGGATCACTCTGCAGTAGTTACTACATGGAGGATAGGAGGATCACTCTGCTGTAGTTAATACATGGAGGACAGGAGGATCACTCTGCTGTAGTTAATACATGGAGGATAGGAGGATCACTCTGCTGTAGTTAATATATGGAGGATAGGAGGATCACTCTGCTGTAGTTAATACATGGAGGATAGGAGGATCACTCTGCTGTAGTTAATACATGGAGGATAGGAGGATCACTCTGCTGTAGTTAATACATGGAGGATAGGAGAATCACTCTGCTGTAGTTAATACATGGAGGATAGGAGGATCACTCTGCTGTAGTTAATACATGGAGGACAGGAGGATCACTCTGCTGTAGTTAATACATGGAGGATAGGAGGATCACTCTGCTGTAGTTAATACATGGAGGATCACTCTGCTGTAGTTAATATATGGAGGATAGGAGGATCACTCTGCTGTAGTTAATATATGGAGGATAGGAGGATCACTCTGCTGTAGTTAATACATGGAGGATCACTCTGCTGTAGTTAATACATGGAGGATCACTCTGCTGTAGTTAATGCATGGAGGATAGGAGGATCACTTTGCTGTAGTTAATACATGGAGGATAGGAGGATCACTCTGCTGTAGTTAATACATGGAGGATAGGAGGATCACTCTGCTGTAGTTAATACATGGAGGATAGGAGGATCACTCTGCTGTAGTTCAGACATGGAGGATCACTCTGCTGTAGTTGATACATGGAGGATCACTCTGCTGTAGTTAATACATGGAGGATAGGAGGATCACTCTGCTGTAGTTAATACATGGAGGATAGGAGGATCACTCTGCTGTAGTTAATACATGGAGGATAGGAGGATCACTCTGCTGTAGTTCAGACATGGAGGATCACTCTGCTGTAGTTAATACATGGAGGATAGGAGGATCACTCTGCTGTAGTTAATACATGGAGGATAGGAGGATCACTCTGCTGTAGTTCAGACATGGAGGATCACTCTGCTGTAGTTAATACATGGAGGATCACTCTGCTGTAGTTAATACATGGAGGATAGGAGGATCACTCTGCTGTAGTTAATACATGGAGGATAGGAGGATCACTCTGCTTTAGTTAATACAACTGTACTGTAACTCAAATCCAGGATCACCGTCTGGATGTGTTCTGGCCTGATGTTGATATGATAATCTTGTCAGAGCAGAGCAAGCTACCTTGGCTTTTTCTGAATTGAAAAACATGTATTCAGACAGTATGTACCTTCAAGGATTTCCACGGTGTTCCTGGGTTCTTATATTATGCGTTCTTTCTTTCACGTCGAATTGCCTTGAATGACAGACAGATACGCACGTTCTGCTATACCTTGTTGCTTTAGTAGATGGAACAAAAGGATGAATCATCTTTTCATGAAGCACAATAAGCACAAAGGTGTGATGGGTCCACACTCAAACGGATTTAGCATGAAGCTTACATCAGGAATAGTGTACAGCGACGTTTCGGCTCGTCACCCTTCTTCAGTGTGTAGGTACAAATCTTTTTCATTCAAAACAGCCTTCGTAGAGAGCACAGGTGAGCAACCGATGAACAGCAGGTGCTTCTAATCAGGGTTGTCACTCATCTGTCAATCAGGGATGTGGCTTTTCTGGTCTACCTGTATACAAGTTACAATCACAAAGAAATATAAGGTTTGGGAGAAGGCACGAAGGGCTATTGGGGGTATCAGGTGTGAACCATTCATGATTCAATTGCCTTACGTGTCTCAGCTCACACGAGATAGCTTACAAAGCACAATAATGACTAATGAATGTTAGAGATCTATCTTGTCATGGAAGAGTGTGAGTTTGAGCTGAGGGGGGCATTTACACAGAGAAAGAGAGAGAGAGAGAGAGAGAGAGAGAGAGAGAGAGAGAGAGAGAGAGAGAGAGAGAGAGAAGGGGAGAGAGAGAGAGAGAAAGAGAGAAGGGGAGAGAGAGAGAGAGAGAGAGAGAGAGAGAGAGAGAAGAGAGAGAAGAGAGAGGGAGAGAGAGAGAGAGAGAGAGAGAGAGAGGGAGAGGGAGAGGGAGAGGGACAGAGAGAGAGAGAGAGAGCGAAAGAGAGAGAGAGAAACTTGTTCTAGTTCAAGCTGGACTGGACCAGTGTTTCTTAGTAGCAGGCATTGAGTGAGCACATTAATCTAATGCATCAGCAGCTTCACATTTGTTTTAATGCAAACTGAAGAAAAGGAACTGCGTTGTTGCCACGGCATCTCCAGGGAGAAGAAGCTTAAAATCTCCTTCTCTAATGATAATAGATGATCACGTTAATGAGTTGTCCAAACATAACAAATGGAATGAATTAGAGCCTTAGAACAAACTACTGTTTCATTAAAATACAATAAAAAGAAAAGATTAGTTTTATACACAAGGAAATAACTTTCCCGTCTTTAGCGTTATTGATGAGAATGTAGAGAATGTATCAAGGTTGGACCAAGCCTCTGGTCAATATGGTTTACAAACCTATCAGGACTGTTGACCACATTATTATTAGATTTAGTTTTGTTGTTGTCAGGTAAATCATATTCACACAACTGCAGGCCTCTTCATAGGATGTCCGTCCTTTGAATTTAGCTGCCGATTATTTACAAATAAAAAGTATATTAAAGAGACTGAATCTCTGCGAGTGTCTTTAGGTTAGAGAGCGTCTCTGAAAGAGTTGGGAGTCAGTCCATGATGCCATTGTTACTATTTGGCATTGCAGGACAACCATAAATCACTTGAACACAAACAGTCCTAATGGAGACACTCTTCTATAAACTGTATATCATGTCTTTTCTAAAGTATATAAACCTACTTCCATCTGTCTTGATGATCTTATTCCCCAAGTATTGTTCCTCAGCCGTAATCAATTTCAAAGAGGCCAGCCAGTGTTCAAAGTAGCCAGGAGAGAGAGAGAGCGACGTGGATTATGTGCCGAGGCGATTCTCTCTACTGAAACGACCTTGTCTGTGTAACAGTACTGTTAGTCGTCAGCCTCAGGCTCTCAACCCCACACTCAATCACCCCTGTAACCCTTGGAGTCAACAGTTGACTGCCGTAGCCTTTTGCTACAATCTCAATTTGTATTTTGTTTCAGACTGTGATGACTTGACAGAGAGAAATAAGAGGATTTATCTTTATCTGCCTCGTAGTGAGAGAGCGCTCTCTTTCTCTCCCTCTCCCTCTCTCTCTCTCTCTCTGGGTCCCTCTAAAGAACTGGGGCTTACAACCTTGAAGTTAGACAACTACATAAGGGCCTATACTCTCCAATACATTACTTCTGTAAACTAAGATGATATAAAATATTATGTCCTGTAAATCAATGCAGCAGACACTAAAAATAGAAGCGAACCAGTGAACCAAGTCTTAAAAAGCACCAAATGTAGAGATTCTGGACACGATGGCCCCGAGAGCATCTGTAGCCATTGACTGGACCCCTAGACACTATGGCCCCGAGAACCTCTATAGCTATTGACTGGACCCTAGATACTATGGCCCCTAGAACCTCTATAGCCATTGACTGGACCCCTAGACACTATGGCCCTGAGAGCATCTATAGCCATTGACTGGAGCCCTAGACACGATGGCCCCTAGAACCTCTATACCCATTGACTGGACCCCTAGACACTATGGCCCCTAGAACCTCTATAGCCATTGACTGGACCCCTAGACACTATGGCCCCTAGAACCTCTATAGCCATTGACTGGACCCCTAGACACTATGGCCCCTAGAACCTCTATAGCCATTGACTGGACCCCTAGACACTATGGCCCTAGAACCTCTATAGCCATTGACTGGACCCCTAGACACTATGGCCCCTAGAACCTCTATAGCCATTGATTGGACCCCTAGACACGATGGCACCTAGAACCTCTAATGCCATTGACCTGGGGCTATTGACAGTGAGTGTAAAAGCCCACTGTGTGTCATATCTGTTCCTCAGGTCACTGATCACATCGGTTCTGGAGGATTTTTTTCTAATTACATCCCAAATAGCACCCTATGCCCTTTATAGTCCACTACTTTTTGCCCAGAGCCCAATGGACCGTGGCCAATAGTACCACACTATGAGGGGAATAGGCTGCCGTTTAGGATGCATACAGAGATAAGTGTAAGATCAGAGTAGCTGAGGTCCTGCGTCAGTGTTTTAATCTGGACAGAGGCACACTACCTTATTGAGTTACAGTTCAATCTAGTATTAGAGGTGGTGTCATAACCCCCTATATAGTGCACTAGTTTTAACCAGAGTGTGGGAGTGTTTGTGTGTTTCAAGTCCCAAATAGTGCACTATAAATGGAATAGGGTGCCACTTTTCTTTCTGATCATTATGATGTGAATGATGTGGCAGCACTCAGGCTAAGGGCAGCTCTGTCCCGTGGGCAAGAAGAGACTATCGAGGAAAATATCACACCACTTTTAACAGATAGTTTATGAAAAATAAAGTTGTTCTATTCAATTTTATATTATTTTATTCTATATTATGATATGATGTTGTATTCTATTATATTGAATGAGTTCCTGCCTATTATTTAACCTCATTTTACTTTTATTATGAATATGAACTGCAATGGTCTTCAATGATTTCCATTGAGTACTGGTGCTATGGATCTTTATAATGGGTAATCATTACTATGTTTATGGATAGATTAGGGAATTACAATCACTGTCATTTATACAACTACTCCCAAGGAATCATTAGTGCAAAGTAACTGTGAAAACTGTACTGTATGTCAACACTGTTAACGTTGCCTGTAAGGTGCCATAAAGATTCTAATCAATACATAGATACCTGGGTCTAGGACATATGATATACAGATAACTGGGTCTAGGACATATGATACATAGATATCTGGGTCTAGGACATATGATATATAGATACCTGGGTCTAGGACATATGATATACAGATACCTGGGTCTAGGACATATGATATATAGACACCTGGGTCTAGGACATATGATATACAGATACCTGGGTCTAGGACATATGATATACAGATACCTGGGTCTATTACATATGATATATAGATACCTGGGTCTAGGACATATGATATACAGATACCTGGGTCTAGGACATATGATATACAGATACCTGGGTCTATTACATATGATATATAGATACCTGGGTCTAGGACATGTGATATACAGATACCTGAGTCTAGGACATATGATATACAGATACCTGGGTCTAGGACATATGATATACAGATACCTGGGTCTAGGACATATGATATATAGACACCTGGGTCTAGGACATATGATACATAGATACCTGGGTCTAGGACATATGATATATAGATACCTGGGTCTTGGACATATGATATATAGATACATAGATACCTGGGTCTAGGACATATGATATATAGATACCTGGGTCTAGGACATATGATATATAGATACCTGGGTCTTGGACATATGATATATAGATACATAGATACCTGGGTCTAGGACATATGATATATAGATACATAGATACCTGGGTCTAGGACATATGATATATAGATACCTGGGTCTAGGACATATGATATACAG
>NC_074665.1:95153681-95173681 GCF_029448725.1 Salvelinus fontinalis | reverse complement strand
GCTATTTAATCTCTCTCTTCTAGAGGTGAGCTGTTTAAACTGTCTCTTCTAGAGGTGAGCTGTTTAATCTGTCTCTTCTAGAGGTGAGCTGTTTAATCTGTCTCTTCTAGAGGTGAGCTGTTTAATGTGTCTCTTCTAGAGGTGAGCTGTTTAATCTGTCTCTTCTAGAGGTGAGCTGTTTAATCTGTCTCTTCCAGAAGTGAGCTGTTTAATCTGTCTCTTCTAGAGGTGAGCTGTTTAATCTGTTTCTTCTAGAGGTGAGCTGTTTAATCTGTTTCTTCTAGAGGTGAGCTGTTCAATCTGTCTTTTCTAGAGGTGAGCTGTTTAATCTGTCTCTTCTAGAGGTGAGCTGTTTAATATGTCTCTTCTAGAGGTGAGCTGTTTAATCGGTCTCTTCTAGAGGTGAGCTGTTTAATCTGTCTCTTCTAGAGGTGAGCTGTTTAATCTGTCTCTTCTAGAGGTGAGCTGTTTAATCTGTCTCTTCTAGAGGTGAGCTGTTTAATCTGTCTCTTCTCGACGTGAGCTGTTTAATCTGTCTCTTCTGGAGGTGAGCTGTTTAATCTGTCTCTTCTAGAGGTGAGCTGTTTAATCTGTCTCTTCTATAGGTGAGCTGTTTAATCTGTCTCTTCCAGAGGTGAGCTGTTTAATCTGTCTCTTCTAGAGGTGAGCTGTTTAATCTGTCTATTCTAGAGGTGAGCTGTTTAATCTGTCTCTTCTATAGGTGAGCTGTTTAATCTGTCTCTTCCAGAGGTGAGCTGTTTAATCTGTCTCTTCTAGAGGTGAGCTGTTTAATCTGTCTCTTCTCGACGTGAGCTGTTTAATCTGTCTCTTCTGGAGGTGAGCTGTTTAATCTGTCTCTTCTAGAGGTGAGCTGTTTAATGTGTCTCTTCTAGAGGTGAGCTGTTTAATCTGTCTCTTCTAGAGGTGAGCTGTTTAATCTGTCTCTTCTAGAGGTGAGCTGTTTAATCTGTCTCTTCTAGAGGTGAGCTGTTTAATCTGTCTCTTCTAGAGGTGAGCTGTTTAATCTGTCTCTTCTGGAGGTGAGCTGTTTAATCTGTCTCTTCTAGAGGTGAGCTGTTTAATGTGTCTCTTCTAGAGGTGAGCTGTTTAATCTGTCTCTTCTAGAGGTGAGCTGTTTAATCTGTCTCTTCTAGAGGTGAGCTGTTTAATCTGTCTCTTCTAGAGGTGAGCTGTTTAATCTGTCTCTTCTAGAGGTGAGCTGTTTAATCTGTCTCTTCTAGAGGTGAGCTGTTTAATCTGTCTCTTCTAGAGGTGAGCTGTACTTTATAAGGTCAGTAGGATGTTGTGCTGCCATTTGATATGCATAGACCCCTTGATGCAAGCATGTGCAAACACACGCATGTCCTATAAACACAGCAGCCCCCCCCCCCCACACACACACAGTTATGCAGATAGGTCCCTTGGTGGCTTTCCTGAGGTACAGAGCAGTGGAGATGTGTCAGGATGAAATACAGAAAACAGTATTTCTTCCACTTCATGCTAGTCTCTGTCTGCTGTAAACCCAACTACTGTAAGACAAGGCAGTGCTGCTATTCCAATCCAATTCCTCCTCAGTGCTCCTGCCCACAGGAATAGAAACCCATATAGCTCACTACTGGGCTCTGAGAGGCTCGGAGAGTGGTGTGGTCAGGAAGATTGATTGGTTGGCTAGATCACAGCTCACTGACTGAAGACAGCACTGCAATGCATGCTGGGTAGAACTGTATAGGAGCTAATGCATCACATGACCTACTGGGTGAGGTGGTGAGTTAAATATAATTGGAAGAAAGACATTTACAGTGAACTGCTTTTTCAAGGAAGTTGGAAGTTCAAGGTTTCAGTATTAGGGCACTGCTGAGGTCTAAATGGTTCTGTATGATTCTGTATTGTTCTGCAGGGTTTTATAGGGTTCTATGCTTCTGTATGGTTGTGTGTGGTTCAATATGGTTGTACAGTATATGGTTGGTACAATGTTCTCTACTCATCTCTATGGTTCTATATTGTTCTCTACTTATCTCTATGGTCCTGTATTGTTTTGTAATGTTCTCTACTGATCTCTATGGTTCTATAATGTTCTCTACTGACCTCTATTGTTCTGTATGGTTCCATAACGTTTTCTACTGATCTCTATGGTTATGTATGGTTCTACAATATTCTTTAATCATCTATATGGTTCCATATGGTTCTATAATGTTTTCTACTCCTCTCTATGGTTCTATATTGTTCTTTACTTATCTCTATGGTGCTGTATTGTTTTGTAATGTTCTCTACTGATCTGTGTGGTTATATAATGTTCTCTACTGATATCTATGGTCCTATAATGTTCTCTGCTGATCTCTATTGATCTCTGTGGCTCTATAATGTTCTCTACTGATCTATATGGTTCTGTATGGTTCTATAATATTCCCTGCTCTTCTCTATGGTTCTGTATCATTCTATAATATCCTGTACTGATATCTACGGTTCTATAATATCCTCTACTGATCTCTACAGTTCTATAATATCCTCTACTGATCTCTACAGTTCTATATTGTCCTCTACTGATCTCTACAGTTCTATAATATCCTCTACTGATCTCTATGGTTCTATAATATCCTCTACTGATCTCTATGGTTCTATAATATCCTCTACTGATCTCTACAGTTCTATAATATCCTCTACTGATCTCTATGGTTCTATAATATCCTCTACTGATCTCTATGGTTCTATAATATCCTCTACTGATCTCTATGGTTCTATAATATCCTCTACTGATCTCTATGGTTCTATAATATCCTCTACTGATCTCTATGGTTCTATAATATCCTCTACTGATCTCTACAGTTCTATAATATCCTCTACTGATCTCTATGGTTCTATAATATCCTCTACTGATCTCTATGGTTCTATAATATCCTCTACTGATCTCTATGGTTCTATAATATCCTCTACTGATCTCTACAGTTCTATAATATCCTCTACTGATCTCTATGGTTCTATAATATCCTCTACTGATCTCTATGGTTCTATAATATCCTCTACTGATCTCTATGGTTCTATAATATCCTCTACTGATCTCTATGGTTCTATAATATCCTCTACTGATCTCTATGGTTCTATAATATCCTCTACTGATCTCTATGGTTCTATAATATCCTCTACTGATCTCTATGGTTCTATAATATCCTCTACTGATCTCTATGGTTCTATAATATCCTCTACTGATCTCTACAGTTCTATAATATCCTCTACTGATCTCTATGGTTCTATAATATCCTCTACTGATCTCTATGGTTCTATAATATCCTCTACTGATCTCTATGGTTCTATAATATCCTCTACTGATCTCTATGGTTCTATAATATCCTCTACTGATCTCTGTGGTTCTATAATGTTCTCTGCTGATCTCTATGGTTCTATATTGTTCTCTACTGATCTCCAAGGTTCTGTATTGTTCTGTAATGTTCTCTACTGATCTCTATGGTTCTGTAATGTTCTCTACTGATATCTGTGCTACTATAAATTTATTTACGGGTTATTCCAGTATAAAGACAGTGTGGTGGTTGGGTGATAGTGATCATCGACCTGTGGGTTATTCCAGTATAAAGACAGTGTGGTGGTCGGGTGGTAGTGATCATCGACCTGTGGGTTATTCCAGTATAAAGACAGTGTGGTGGTCGGGTGGTAGTGATCATCGAACTGTGGGTTATTCCAGTATAAAGACAGTGTGGTGGTTGGGTGGTAGTGATCATCGACCTGTGGGTTATTCCAGTATAAAGACAGTGTGGTGGTTGGGTGCTGGTGATCATCGACCTGTGGGTTATTCCAGTATAAAGACAGTGTGGTGGTTGGGTGGTAGTGATCATCGACCTGTGGGTTATTCCAGTATAAAGACAGTGTGGTGGTCGGGTGGTAGTGATCATCGACCTGTGTGTTATTCCAGTATAAAGACAGTGTGGTGGTTGGGTGGTAGTGATCATCGACCTGTGTGTTATTCCAGTATAAAGACAGTGTGGTGGTAGGGTGGTAGTGATCATCGACCTGTGGGTTATTCCAGTATAAAGACAGTGTGGTGGTTGGGTGGTAGTGATCATCGACCTGTGGGTTATTCCAGTATAGACAGTGTGGTGGTCGGGTGGTAGTGATCATCGACCTGTGGGTTATTCCAGTATAAAGACAGTGTGGTGGTTGGGTGGTAGTGATCATCGACCTGTGTGTTATTCCAGTATAAAGACAGTGTGGTGGTAGGGTGGTAGTGATCATCGACCTGTGGGTTATTCCAGTATAAAGACAGTGTGGTGGTTGGGTGGTAGTGATAATCGACCTGTGGGTTATTCCAGTATAAAGACAGTGTGGTGGTTGGGTGGTAGGGATCTTTGTGTCTGAGCTAAAGGACCTTTAACCTCTGTAGTATTACTTCTAATTAGTGGGGAGAAGACAGGCTAAAAGTACCAGATGGCAACATTATTTGATAGTCTCTCAAAATGGCGACTGACCACGGTCCTTTAATACTTGTGTGATGTGTTTAATTAAAGCGGCTTGTCAAAGCGGCAATTTACACTAAATTGATGCCAACACACGGCGCTATTAATACTATGTCACTGACATTGCTATTAATTACAAAGAGTAGTTAATAGCACACGCATCTTCATTATCGACATAAATATTAAGATGGCTGCTGTAAGAGGAATGGAATCCCTACCAGATACGTCCGTCTAATAACCACTTGAGAAGAATATTAGCCTTGTCAGATCGGGCTCAAATTGTCCTGGAACTATACCTGTCATGCCCAGAATCAGGATGTCTACCTTGCTCTGTGACCTGAAACCAAAACGACATGAACACTTGACAGATTTGACACAGAAAATGGTGGACAAAACAACCTCTATTTGGCTAACCAAGCAGCAAATATGTTAGATGATGCGGTGAATTTATTAAGTCCTTTTTTTGTTGTTATTTTTTTTTTCACTTGGCATTTATTTCTTGCCACCTTTTGAAAGCACAAATTATTCTCAGACATTTCACTTAGACATACAAAATGAAAGGCAAACTGAGTATATATTTAATCAAATTAAACAACGAACTGATAACAGTTCTATCACTAACACAACAACAACGGATAAAAAATGTCTTTCACTGCATGTAACGGTACACGAGGGCCAAATTGAACGAAGCAAAACGGTTCACTCAGCTCTGTCTGCTTCATCTGGGCTGTCAGTGACAGGACAGTCATCTTCATTTTCTTTGTCCTTACTTTGAAACATAAGGTAATATATAAAGGTCTGTTCTCACCAGGTCTGTCTGTCTCTCCTCCCCACTCGCCCCACTTGGTTTGATCAATGCTCTAAAGTTGATGCCCTGTAAGCCAGCTAAAAAGAAGAGTTATTTCCTATTGGAGAAGGTATTGTATGTTTTACACTGAGAGAGACTGGTATAGACCATGGAATGGTGCATAAATATTAATTATTTACAGAAGCACAGGTCTAAATTCTTTTCTCATTTACAAAAAGGTAAAAAACACATTTAAAATAAAAAGAATATAGATTTTTTCATTTCACATCAGTAAGCCTGTACCAACTAAAGCATTTGATAGCATTTGAATTGACCGGTGCTTTCTGGCAGTTTGTCTGGCCTGTTATCCTTTGTTTTATGATGCTCACAACAGTGAGCTCAAAGTCAAACTCAATATGATGAGGTATTAGCACTCCGCCACCATTTCACTCAGACGTGTCAAGGTCAGGTCACACAGGGGATTGTCCCCCCAACCCAGCGGTTTGGCCTTACACACACACACACACACACACACACACACACACACACACACACACACACACACACACACACACACACACACACACACACACACACACACACACACACACACACACACACACACACACACACACACACACACACACACACACACTCATAACCCCCCCTCCTTCTCTCCAGCCCCGTCTTCCCTCCATAATGTTTCTCTCTCTCTCTCTCTCTCTCTCTCTCTCGCTCTCTCTCTGTCTCTGTTGCTCTCTCTCTCTCTCTCTCTCTCTCTCTCTCTCTCTCTCTCTCTCTCTCTCTCTCTCTCTCTCTCTCTCTCTCTCTCTCTCTCTCTCGCTCTCTCGCTCTCTCGCTCTCTCGCTCTCTCGCTCTCTCTCTCTCTGTTGGGGACAGTTATTATTTGTGCTCACCTCATCACTGCTCAGATGGGCTGTGCAGCGATAATAATACCCCCTTTAACCTTCTAAATGATTACTATTACGATTGGGGAAGATACAGCCACTAATATTGTTCTGCTGCTGGTGACACTGCTACTGCTGCTACTGCTATGAAACAATATATTTATACTGTGATCTATCCTTCAAACAAAACCTTACATTTTTCTGTGATCAAACCAGTATCCTTCAAACAATATATTATATTTCTACTGTGATCAAACCAGTGTATTTCAAACAATATATTATATTTATACTGTGATCAAACCAGTGTATTTCAAACAATATATTATATTTCTACTGTGATCAAACCAGTGTATTACAAACAATATATTATATTTATACTGTGATCAAACCAGTGTATTACAAACAATATATTATATTTCTACTGTGATCAAACCAGTGTATTTCAAACAATATATTATATTTCTACTGTGATCAAACCAGTGTATTTCAAACAATATATAGTCTGTATTATTAGTTTCAACAGACAAAATGCAGTACGTGTGAGAGGAGTTATTCATCATGCCTTTGATTAGATTTTCTAAGCTTTTATTGTTTATAGGATTGTGTCCAAACTCCTTAGAACAGAAATAGTATTTTGGTTCCCTTTTCAGTTGAATCAGATGCTTTTTGGTTTGTGAAATGCACCTAGCATCTTTCAGGGTCCATGTGGCTCAGTAGTGCACTATATAGGGAAAAGGGTTCCATTTCTTATTGCTTATGGTGTACAGGTACTATATGGAGCCAGATCATACTGTACGGGTGTTGTGTTGTCGTGAAATCACAGGGCGGTAGTAAAGCCAGTGATTACAGTGTGTGTCTGTGTGTGGGTATCTTTGTGCACGTTTGTAACTGTGTGCTTCCATGCATGTGCTTGTGTGTGCGGAGTAAGTCCCAGGGAGATGGATTCTTAATGTCTCAGTGTTCAACTCTTAATGTCTCAGTGTTTAACTCTTAATGTCTTAGTGTTTACCTCTTAATGTCCCAGTGTTTAACTCTTAATAATGTCCCAGTGTTTAACTGTTAATAATGTCCCAGTGTTTAACTCTTAATAATGTCCCAGTGTTTAACTGTTAATAATATCCCAGTGTTTAACTCTTAATAATGTCGCAGTGTTTAACTCTGAATGGCCCAGTGTTTAACTCTGAATGTCCCAGTGTTTAACTCTTAATGTCTCAGTGTTTAACTCTTAATGTCCCAGTGTTTAACTCTTAATAATGTCTCAGTGTTTAACTCTTAATAATGTCCCAGTGTTTAACTCTTAATGTCCCAGTGTTTAACTCTTAATGTCCCAGTGTTTAACTCTTAATAATGTCCCAGTGTTAAACTCTTAATAACGTCTCAGTGTTTAACTCTTAATAATGTCCCAGTGTTTAACTCTTAATAATGTCCCAGTGTTTAACTCTTAATGTCTCAGTGTTTAACTCTTAATAATGTCCCAGTGTTTAACTCTTAATGTCTCAGTGTTTAACTCTTGATAATGTCTCAGTGTTTAACTCTTAATAATATCCCAGTGTTTAACTCTTAATGTCTCAGTGTTTAACTCTTAATAATGTTCCAGTGTTTAACTCTTAATAATGTCTCAGTGTTTAACTCTTAATAATGTCCCAGTGTTTAACTCTTAATAATGTCCCAGTGTTTAACTCTTAATAATGTCTCAGTGTTTAACTCTTAATAATGTCTCAGTATTTAACTCTTGATAATGTCTCAGTGTTTAACTCTTGATAATGTCTCAGTGTTTAACTCTTAATAATGTCCCAGTGTTTAACTCTTAATGTCTCAGTGTTTAACTCGTAATCTATCAGTGTTTAACTCTTAATGTCCCAGTGTTTAACTCTGAATGTCTCAGTGTTTAACTCTTAATAATGTCTCAGTGTTTAACTCTTAATAATGTCTCAGTGTTTAACTCTTAATAATGTCCCAGTGTTTAACTCTTAATAATGTTCCAGTGTTTAACTCTGAATGTCCCAGTGTTTAACTCTTAATAATCTCCCAGTGTTTAACTCTTAATGTCCCAGTGTTTAACTCTGAATGTCCCAGTGTTTAACTCTGAATGTCCCAGTGTTTAACTCTTAATAATGTCCCAGTGTTTAACTCTTAATGTCCCAGTGTTTAACTCTTAATGTCTCAGTGTTTAACTCTTAATAATGTCTCAGTGTTTAACTCTTAATAATGTCTCAGTGTTTAACTCTTAATAATGTCCCAGTGTCTAACTCTTAATAATGTCTCAGTGTTTAACTCTTAATAATGTCTCAGTGTTTAACTCTTAATAATGTCCCAGTGTTTAACTCTTAATAATGTCCCAGTGTTTAACTCTTAATAATGTCCCAGTGTTTAACTCTTAATAATGTCCCAGTGTTTAACTCTTAATGTCCCAGTGTTTAACTCTGAATGTCCCAGGTTTAACTCTTAATGTCCCAGTGTTTAACTCTTAATGTGGGGCGTTCTACAGACTGTTGACATTCAACGTTCTACACGTTCTACAGACTGTTGACAGTCAACGTTCTACAACGTTGACATTCAACAGACATTCAACGTTCTACAGACTGTTGACATCTAGTGGTAGCCGTAGGAAGTGCAAACAGATCCATATCCCACTGGGATTTCAATAGGCGATGAGTTGAACATCAACAAGCCTCAGAATTCCCCCTTCCTGTTTGGATTTTTTCTCAGGTTTTTGCCTGCCATATGAGTTATGTTATACTCCCAGACATCATTCAAACAATTTTAGAAACTATGAGTGTTTTCAATCCATAGTAATACTAATATGCATATATTAGCATCTGGGACAGAGTAGGAGACAGTTCACTCTGGGCACACTATTCATCCAAAGTGAAAATGCGGCCCTTTATCCCTAAAAAGTTAACAAGATGTGTATATTTCATTTGCTGTATTGGACTTGTTAATGTGTGAAAGTTACATATTTCAAAAAAATATTTTTGAATTTCCCGCGCTGCCTTTTCAGCGGAATGTTGTCGAGGGGTTCCGCTAGCGGAACGTGTGTCCTAGAAAGGTTAATGTCCCAGTGTTTAACTCTTAATCTATCAGTGTTTAACTCTTAATGTCTCAGTGTTTAACTCTTAATGTCCCAGTGTTTAACTCTGAATGTCTCAGTGTTTAACTCTTAATAATGTCCCAGTGTTTAACTCTTAATAATGTCCCAGTGTTTAACTCTTAATAATGTCTCAGTGTTTAACTCTTAATAATGTCTCAGTGTTTAACTCTTAATAATGTCCCAGTGTTTAACTCTTAATAATGTCTCAGTGTTTAACTCATAATAATGTCCCAGTGTGTCACGCCCTGGCCTTAGTATTCTTTGTTTTCTTGATTATTTTAGTTAGGTCAGGGTGTGACATGGGGAATGTTTATATTTTGTTGGTTTTGGGTGTTTATTTGGTAAAGGGGTTATGGGGTGTAATATATGGTTTTGTGTTGAGTGTAGATGTCTAGCGTTGTCTATGTTGGTGAGTTATCTAGAAGAGTCTATGGTTACCTGAATGAGTTCCCAATTAGAGACAGCTGATTTCGGTTGTCTCTGATTGGGAGCCTTATTTAGGGTAGCCATAGGCTCTCATTGGTTGTGGGTAATTGTCTATGTAAGAACGTTAGTAGCCTGTATGTTTGTGCACAACGTTTGTAGCTTCACGGTCGTTTTGTTGTTTTGTTGTTTTGTTAAAGTGTTTTTGTGTCGTGTTCATCTTCGTGTTATAATAAAAGAAGATGGCTTATTTTCCAAAAGCTGCATTTTGGTCCGTTAATCCGCCACACGATCGTGACAGAATTACCCACCATATGACCAAGCGGCATGGAAGGCGGCAACAGGACCTACCTACACAGGATCTCTGGAGTTGGGAGGACGAATTGGAAGAAGATGGACCTTGGGCTCAACCTGGAGAATATCGCCTCTCTCGTGAAGAGCTGGAGGCAGCGAAAGCCGAGAGGAGGCGATATGAGGAGGCAGCACGGAGACAAGGCTGAAGACCCGTGAGTACAACCCAAAAATTTCTTGGGGGGGGCCTTAAAGGGAGTGTGGCGAAGTCAGGTAGGAAACCTGCGCCTACTCCCTGTACTTACCGTGGAGAGCGGAAGTACGGGCAGACACCGTGTTACGCAGTAGAGCGCACGGTGTCTCCTGTACGCGTGCATAGCCCGGTTCGGTGCATTTCGGCTCCACGTATCGGCCGGGCTAGACTGAGCGTTGAGCCGTATGTCATGAAGCCGGCCCAACGTATCTGGTCACCAGTGCGTCTCCTCGGGCCGGCGTACATGGCACCAGCCTTACGCATGGTGTCCCCGGTTCGCCTACATAGGCCGGTGCGGGTTATTCCACCTCCCCGTACTGGTCAGGCGACGGGGAGCATACAACCAGGTAAGGTTGGGCAGGCTCGGCGTTCAAGGGAGCCAGTACGCCTGCACGGTCCGGTATTTCCGGCGCCACCTCCCCGCCCCAATCCAGTACCACCAGTGCCTCCTCCACGCACTAGCTATATGGTGCGTGTCTCCAGCCCTTTACCACCAGTGTCTAAACCACGCACCAAGCCTCCTGTGTGTCCCCAGAGTCCTGTGCGTCCTGTTGCTGCTCCCCGCACTAGCCCTGAGATGCGTGTCCCCAGCCCGGTGCCACCAGTCCCGGCACCACGCACCAGGCCTACAGTGCGCCTCAGCCGGCAGGAGTCTGCCGTCTGCACAGCAATGACTGAACTGCCCGTCTCCCCAGCGCCATCTGAGCCATCCGTCTCCCTAGCGCCATCTGAGCCATCCGTCTGCAATGAGCCTGCAAAGCCGCCCGTCTGCCATGAGCCTGCAAAGCCGCCCGTCTGCCATGAGCCCACTGAGCCGTCCGCCAGACAGGAGCCGCTAGAGCCGCCAGCCAGACAGGAGCCGCTAGAGCCGCCAGCCAGACAGGATCTGCCAGAGCCGCCAACCAGACAGGATCTGCCAGAGCCGCCAACCAGACAGGATCTGCCAGATCAGTCAGCTAGCCATGAGCAGCCAGATCCGTCAGCTAGCCATGAGCAGCCAGATCCGTCAGCTAGCCATGAGCAGCCAGATCCGTCAGCCAGCCATGAGCAGCCAGATCCGTCAGCCAGCCATGAGCAGCCAGATCCGTCAGCCAGCCATGAGCAGCCAGATCCGTCAGCCAGCCATGAGCAGCCAGATCCGTCAGCTAGCCATGAGCAGCCAGATCCGTCAGCTAGCCATGAGCAGCCAGATCCGTCAGCTAGCCATGAGCAGCCAGATCCGTCAGCTAGCCATGAGCAGCCAGATCCGTCAGCTAGCCATGAGCAGCCAGATCCGTCAGCTAGCCATGAGCAGCCAGATCCGTCAGCCAGCCATGAGCAGCCAGATCCGTCAGCCAGCCATGAGCAGCCAGATCAGTCAGCCAGCCATGAGCAGCCAGATCTGTCAGCCAGCCATGGGCCGTCCCTCAGTCCGGAGCTGCAGTCCCTCAGTCCGGAGCTGCCATTCCTCAGTCCGGAGCTGCCCCTTACCCTGGAGCTGCCCCTTACCCTGGAGCTGCCCCTTACCCTGGTGCTGCCCCTTACCCTGGTGCTGCCCCTTACCCTGGTGCTGCCCCTTACCCTGGTACTGCCCCTGATCCTGGTACTGCCCCTTACCCTGGTACTGGCCCTTAATCCGGAACTCCCCCTTAATGCAATGGGATTAATGTGGAGAGGGGTTATTTTGAAGAAACTAAGGAGGTGGTTAGGTACTGTGGTGAAGTGGGGACCACGACCAGAGCCGGAGCCGCCACCGTGGAGGGAAGCCCACCCAGACCTTCCCCTAGACTGTGTATGGTGCGCCCGGAGTTCGCGCCTCAAGGGGGGGGTTATGTCACGCCCTGGCCTTAGTATTCTTTGTTTTCTTGATTATTTTAGTTAGGTCAGGGTGTGACATGGGGAATGTTTATATTTTGTTGGTTTTGGGTGTTTATTTGGTAAAGGGGTTATGGGGTGTAATATATGGTTTTGTGTTGAGTGTAGATGTCTAGCGTTGTCTATGTTGGTGAGTTATCTAGAAGAGTCTATGGTTACCTGAATGAGTTCCCAATTAGAGACAGCTGATTTCGGTTGTCTCTGATTGGGAGCCTTATTTAGGGTAGCCATAGGCTCTCATTGGTTGTGGGTAATTGTCTATGTAAGAACGTTAGTAGCCTGTATGTTTGTGCACAACGTTTGTAGCTTCACGGTCGTTTTGTTGTTTTGTTGTTTTGTTAAAGTGTTTTTGTGTCGTGTTCATCTTCGTGTTATAATAAAAGAAGATGGCTTATTTTCCAAAAGCTGCATTTTGGTCCGTTAATCCGCCACACGATCGTGACAGAATTACCCACCATATGACCAAGCGGCATGGAAGGCGGCAACAGGACCTACCTACACAGGATCTCTGGAGTTGGGAGGACGAATTGGAAGAAGATGGACCTTGGGCTCAACCTGGAGAATATCGCCTCTCTCGTGAAGAGCTGGAGGCAGCGAAAGCCGAGAGGAGGCGATATGAGGAGGCAGCACGGAGACAAGGCTGAAGACCCGTGAGTACAACCCAAAAATTTCTTGGGGGGGGCCTTAAAGGGAGTGTGGCGAAGTCAGGTAGGAAACCTGCGCCTACTCCCTGTACTTACCGTGGAGAGCGGAAGTACGGGCAGACACCGTGTTACGCAGTAGAGCGCACGGTGTCTCCTGTACGCGTGCATAGCCCGGTTCGGTGCATTTCGGCTCCACGTATCGGCCGGGCTAGACTGAGCGTTGAGCCGTATGTCATGAAGCCGGCCCAACGTATCTGGTCACCAGTGCGTCTCCTCGGGCCGGCGTACATGGCACCAGCCTTACGCATGGTGTCCCCGGTTCGCCTACATAGGCCGGTGCGGGTTATTCCACCTCCCCGTACTGGTCAGGCGACGGGGAGCATACAACCAGGTAAGGTTGGGCAGGCTCGGCGTTCAAGGGAGCCAGTACGCCTGCACGGTCCGGTATTTCCGGCGCCACCTCCCCGCCCCAATCCAGTACCACCAGTGCCTCCTCCACGCACTAGCTATATGGTGCGTGTCTCCAGCCCTTTACCACCAGTGTCTAAACCACGCACCAAGCCTCCTGTGTGTCCCCAGAGTCCTGTGCGTCCTGTTGCTGCTCCCCGCACTAGCCCTGAGATGCGTGTCCCCAGCCCGGTGCCACCAGTCCCGGCACCACGCACCAGGCCTACAGTGCGCCTCAGCCGGCAGGAGTCTGCCGTCTGCACAGCAATGACTGAACTGCCCGTCTCCCCAGCGCCATCTGAGCCATCCGTCTCCCTAGCGCCATCTGAGCCATCCGTCTGCAATGAGCCTGCAAAGCCGCCCGTCTGCCATGAGCCTGCAAAGCCGCCCGTCTGCCATGAGCCCACTGAGCCGTCCGCCAGACAGGAGCCGCTAGAGCCGCCAGCCAGACAGGAGCCGCTAGAGCCGCCAGCCAGACAGGATCTGCCAGAGCCGCCAACCAGACAGGATCTGCCAGAGCCGCCAACCAGACAGGATCTGCCAGATCAGTCAGCTAGCCATGAGCAGCCAGATCCGTCAGCTAGCCATGAGCAGCCAGATCCGTCAGCTAGCCATGAGCAGCCAGATCCGTCAGCCAGCCATGAGCAGCCAGATCCGTCAGCCAGCCATGAGCAGCCAGATCCGTCAGCCAGCCATGAGCAGCCAGATCCGTCAGCCAGCCATGAGCAGCCAGATCCGTCAGCTAGCCATGAGCAGCCAGATCCGTCAGCTAGCCATGAGCAGCCAGATCCGTCAGCTAGCCATGAGCAGCCAGATCCGTCAGCTAGCCATGAGCAGCCAGATCCGTCAGCTAGCCATGAGCAGCCAGATCCGTCAGCTAGCCATGAGCAGCCAGATCCGTCAGCCAGCCATGAGCAGCCAGATCCGTCAGCCAGCCATGAGCAGCCAGATCAGTCAGCCAGCCATGAGCAGCCAGATCTGTCAGCCAGCCATGGGCCGTCCCTCAGTCCGGAGCTGCAGTCCCTCAGTCCGGAGCTGCCATTCCTCAGTCCGGAGCTGCCCCTTACCCTGGAGCTGCCCCTTACCCTGGAGCTGCCCCTTACCCTGGTGCTGCCCCTTACCCTGGTGCTGCCCCTTACCCTGGTGCTGCCCCTTACCCTGGTACTGCCCCTGATCCTGGTACTGCCCCTTACCCTGGTACTGGCCCTTAATCCGGAACTCCCCCTTAATGCAATGGGATTAATGTGGAGAGGGGTTATTTTGAAGAAACTAAGGAGGTGGTTAGGTACTGTGGTGAAGTGGGGACCACGACCAGAGCCGGAGCCGCCACCGTGGAGGGAAGCCCACCCAGACCTTCCCCTAGACTGTGTATGGTGCGCCCGGAGTTCGCGCCTCAAGGGGGGGGTTATGTCACGCCCTGGCCTTAGTATTCTTTGTTTTCTTGATTATTTTAGTTAGGTCAGGGTGTGACATGGGGAATGTTTATATTTTGTTGGTTTTGGGTGTTTATTTGGTAAAGGGGTTATGGGGTGTAATATATGGTTTTGTGTTGAGTGTAGATGTCTAGCGTTGTCTATGTTGGTGAGTTATCTAGAAGAGTCTATGGTTACCTGAATGAGTTCCCAATTAGAGACAGCTGATTTCGGTTGTCTCTGATTGGGAGCCTTATTTAGGGTAGCCATAGGCTCTCATTGGTTGTGGGTAATTGTCTATGTAAGAACGTTAGTAGCCTGTATGTTTGTGCACAACGTTTGTAGCTTCACGGTCGTTTTGTTGTTTTGTTGTTTTGTTAAAGTGTTTTTGTGTCGTGTTCATCTTCGTGTTATAATAAAAGAAGATGGCTTATTTTCCAAAAGCTGCATTTTGGTCCGTTAATCCGCCACACGATCGTGACAGTGTTTAACTCTTAATAATGTCCCAGTGTTTAACTCTTAATAATGTCCCAGTGTTTAACTCTTAATAATGTCCCAGTATTTAACTCTTAATAATGTCTCAGTGTTTAACTCTTAATAATGTCCCAGTGTTTAACTCTTAATAATGTCCCAGTGTTTAACTCTTAATAATGTCCCAGTGTTTAACTCTTAATAATGTCCCAGTGTTTAACTCTTAATAATGTCCCAGTGTTTAACTCTTAATAATGTCCCAGTGTTTAACTCTTAATGTCCCAGTGTTTAACTCTTAATGTCCCAGTGTTTAACTCTTAATGTCCCAGTGTTTAACTCTTAATGTCCCAGTGTTTAACTCTTAATAATGTCTCAGTGTTTAACTCTGAATGTCTCAGTGTTTAACTCTGAATGTCCCAGTGTTTAACTCTTAATGTCCCAGTGTTTAACTCTTAATGTCCCAGTGTTTAACTCTTAATAATGTCTCAGTGTTTAACTCTTAATAATGTCCCAGTGTTTAACTCTTAATAATGTCCCAGTGTTTAAC
Organism: Salvelinus fontinalis; assembly: GCF_029448725.1. Taxonomy (NCBI): domain Eukaryota; kingdom Metazoa; phylum Chordata; class Actinopteri; order Salmoniformes; family Salmonidae; genus Salvelinus; species Salvelinus fontinalis. The sequence goes on along the minus strand of NC_074665.1, from coordinate 95,158,090 downwards.
TCTTAATAATGTCTCAGTGTTTAACTCTTAATGTCCCAGTGTTTAACTCTTAATGTCCCAGTGTTTAACTCTTAATGTCCCAGTGTTTAACTCTGAATGTCCCAGTGTTTAACTCTGAATGTCCCAGTGTTTAACTCTGAATGTCCCAGTGTTTAACTCTGAATGTCCCAGTGTTTAACTCTGAATGTCCCAGTGTTTAACTCTGAATGTCCCAGTGTTTAACTCTGAATGTCCCAGTGTTTAACTCTGAATGTCCCAGTGTTTAACTCTGAATGTCCCAGTGTTTAACTCTGAATGTCCCAGTGTTTAACTCTGAATGTCCCAGTGTTTAACTCTTAATAATGTCTCAGTGTTTAAGTCTTAATAATGTCTCAGTGTTTTACTCTGAATGTCCCTGTGTTTAACTCTTAATAATGTTCCAGTGTTTAACTCTTAATAATGTCTCAGTGTTTAACTCTTAATAATGTCCCAGTGTTTAACTCTGAATGTCTCGGTGTTAAATATACACTACCAGATTGACCTGTGTCAATGGCCAGCTCACACTTTCCCTCTGCAATCCTCTGGCATTGCCGAACCTAGCCTTTTGGGTCCCCTAAGAGGAATTGTTTTTGGGGGTCTCCCCCAACTCGTGAGTGGAACATTTTAGCGGCCCCTGTCTTGACAGAGAAGAGAAAAAAAACGATACATTTTGCCATGGGGTGAAAAGAAGATTTTTGCAATTTTCTAACACATTTTATGCAATTCTAGTCATTTTTTTAAACTATACGGGGGATTGTTAGCCCCTATATACAACAAGAAGGGGGATTTGTTAGCCCCTATATACAACAAGAAGGGGGGATTGTTAGCCCTTATATACAACAAGAAGGGGGGATTGTTAGCCCCTATATACAACAAGAAGGGGGGATTGTTAGCCCCTATATACAACAAGAAGGGGGGATTGTTAGCCCTTATATACAACAAGAAGGGGGGATTGTTAGCCCCTGTATTAAACTATACGGGGGATTGTTAGCCCCTATATACAACAAGAAGGGGGGATTGTTAGCCCCTATATACAACAAAAGGGGGAATTGTTAGCCCCTATATTAAACTATAGGGGGGATTGTTAGCCCCTATATTAAACTATAGGGGGGATTGTTAGCCCCTATATACAACAAGAAGGGGGATTGTTAGCCCCTATATACAACAAGAAGGGGGGATTGTTAGCCCCTATATACAACAAGAAGGGGGATTGTTAGCCCCTATATACAACAAGAAGGGGGGATTGTTAGCCCCTATATTAAACTATAGGGGGGATTTGTTAGCCCCTATATTAAACTAGATTGGCTGATTTGTTAGCCCCTATATTTAACTAGATTGGCAGATTTGTTAGCCCCTAAATAAAGCTAGCTGGGGATTTGTTATTTCCAAAAAAATTCCCGGGGGGGGGGGGTTGAGAGTCGCCAAATCAAGCAAGAAGGGCAGTTGTTCGTTCCTAAATAAAGCTATAAGGCGAGAGAGAGAGCAGCTTATTCAGTCTGTGTTCCATCACCTGCAAAACCAATGAAGGAGATCGTCTCAGCTCCGTCTCATGCTACTGGAAAGGGTATTTCATGAGTGTGTGTTTTGATTTTGTGTGTGTGATTTTGTGTATGTGTGTGCCTGTGTGTGCCTGTGTGTGTCTGGGTGTGCCTGTGTGTGTGTGTGCATGCGTACTAGAAAGAAGCGTTACCCAACTGCTGCCTCTACTCCTACCTCTACCTCTACCTCTGCCTCTGCCTCTAACTCTGCCTCTACCTCTACCTCCACATCTACCTCTACCTCTGCCTCTACCTCTACCTCTGCCTCTGCCTCTACCTCTGCCTCTAACTCTGCCTCTACATCTACCTCTGCCTCTACTCCTACCTCTGCCTCTACCCCTGCACGGTGCTGCCTGCCTGCACGCTACACTAACCAAGAATGTGTATTTCTGCAGATGATTAAATCAATACCATTTTGACAAGACTTGTTGGAACATGCCTCTTTATTTTACGCAATTCCTTCCCGTTCGTCAGGGGGCATTCATCAAGCTGCCGGGGCGCTGTCACCTAATGGAGATTGTTCTTTAGTCTCGCTGCACTTGATAGAAGGCCTGCGATTATGATGCATGTCGATAGTTTACAGAGATATTGACACAGGAACAAAGAGCACAGCCCCGCGGCTGATAGCCTTTTTCCACCACCACCACCAGCACCATCACCACCATCCCCACCACCAGCACCACCACCCACACCAATACCATCACCACAATCCCCACCACCAGCACCACCATCCCCACCACCAGCACCCACACCCACACCAATACCATCACCACCCACACCAATACCATCACCCACACCAATACCATCACCACAATCCCCACCACCAGCACCACCATCCCCACCACCAGCACCACCACCCACACCAATACCATCACCACAATCCCCACCACCAGCACCACCATCCCCACCACCAGCACCATCACCCACACCAATACCATCACCACAATCCCCACCACCAGCATCACCACCCACACCAATACCATCACCACCCACACCAATACCATCACCACAATCCCCACCACCAGCACCACCATCCCCACCACCAGCACCATCACCCACACCAATACCATCACCACAATCCCCACCACCAGCACCACCACCCACACCAATACCATCACCACAATCCCCACCACCAGCACCACAATCCCCACCACCAGCACCACCATCCCCACCACCAGCATCAACACCACCATCACCACCATCCCCACCAACACCACCACCATCCCAACCATCACCATAATCAACACCACCACCATCACCACCATCCCCACCACCACCACCACATCCACCACCATCACCACCACCACCACCACTTCCACCATCACTACTTCCACCATCACTACCAACTCCAACACAAATTCCATCACCACCAACACCACCACCAACACCACCACCACCATCCTCACCACCACCACCACCACCAACAAAACCACTGCCACTACCATCACCACCACCACTACCATCAACACCATCACCACCACCACCACCATCAACACCATCCCCACCACCATCACCACCATCATCATCACCACCACCATCACCACCACCACCACCACCACCACCATCACCACCACCCCCATTACCAACACCACTCCCACCACCACCATCACCATTACCACAACTACCATCACCACCACCACCACCACCACCATCAACACCACCAATACCACCAACACCACCACCCCCATTACCAACACCACTCCCACCACCACCATCACCACCACCACCAACATCACCACCACCACCACCAACATCACCACCATCACCACTACCACCAACCTCACCAACATCACCACCATCACCACTACCACCAACCTCACCACCATCCCCACCACCCCCACCATCACCACCAACATCACCACCACCAATACTACCATCACCACCATAAATACTACCATCACAACCACCAATACTACCATCACAACCACCGTTACTACCATCTCAACCACCAATACTAACATCACAACCACCAATACTAACATCACAACCACCAATACTACCATCACTACCAATACTACCACCACACTCATCACCACCACCACCACCAATAATACCACCACACTCATCACCACCACCATCACCACCACCAATACTACCATCACCACCACCAATACTACCATCACAACCACCAATACTACCATCACAACCACCGTTACTAACATCACAACCACCAATACTACCATCACAGCCACCAATACTAACATCACAACCACCAATACTAACATCACAGCCACCAATACTAGCATCACAACCACCAATACTAGCATCACAACCACCAATACTAGCATCACAGCCACCAATACTAGCATCACAACCACCAATACTAACATCACAACCACCAATACTAACATCACAGCCACCAATACTAGCATCACAACCACCAATACTAACATCACAACCACCAATACTAACATCACAACCACCAATACTAGCATCACAACCACCAATACTAACATCACAGCCACCAATACTAGCATCACAACCACCAATACTAACATCACAGCCACCAATACTACCATCACAACCACCAATACTACCATCACAACCACCAATACTACCATCACAACCACCAATACTAACATCACAACCACCAATACTAACATCACAACCACCAATACTACCATCACAACCACCAATACTGCCATCAGAACCACCAATACTAACATCACAGCCACCAACACCCCCATTACCACCAACATCACCAACACCACCAATTCTACCATAACCACCAATACTACCATACCCCACCACCACCATTACCACCACCAGGAGACAGACAGACAGTAGACTGTCTGACAGTTAAGACTGGTTGGAGACAGACAGACAGTAGACTGTCTGACCGTTAAGACTAGC
>NC_074665.1:95041181-95148681 GCF_029448725.1 Salvelinus fontinalis | reverse complement strand
CGGAAATGGGGAATGTAGAGCAGGAGAGAAAAATATGAGAGGAATGGGGGAGGCAGAGCAGGAGAGAAAAGGATGAGAGGAATGGGGAGGCAGAGCAGGAGAGAAAAAGATGAGAGAACAGGGGAGGCAGAGCAGGAGAGAAAAGGATGAGAGGACACAGGGAGAGGCAGTGCAGGAGAGAAAAGGATGAGAGGAATGGGGGAGGCAGAGCAGGAGAGAAAAGGATGAGAGGAATGGGGGAGGCAGAGCAGGAGAGAACAGGATGAGAGGACACAGGGAGGCAGAGCAGGAGGGAAAAGGATGAGGACAGGGGGAGGCAGAGGAGGAGAGAAAAGGATGAGAGGACAGGGGGAGGCAGAGGAGGAGAGAAAAGGATGAGAGGACACAGGGAGGCAGAGCAGGGGAGAAAAGGATGAGAGGAAAGGGGGAGGCAGAGCAGGGGAGAAAGGATGACAGGACACAGGGAGGGGCAGAGCAGGAGAGAAAAGGATGAGGACAGGGGGAGGCAGAGCCAGAGAGAAAAGGATGAGAGGACAGGGGAGGCAGAGCAGGGGAGAAAAGGATGAGAGAACAGGGGAGGCAGAGCAGGGGAGAAAAGGATGAGAGGACACAGGGAGGGGCAGAGGAGGAGAAAAAAGGATGAGAGGACAGGGGATGCAGAGCAGGGGAGAAAAGGATGAGGACAGCGGAGGCAGGCAAAGAAAGTAGGGTAATGACAGGTGCACAGTGAGCAAAGAGGAAGGAGGTTATTTTTAATATGTAGGAGGACAGATTTAGTGTAAGGTGTGAGTGACACAATGCACAAACCCATGCGCACACACACACTTTACCCCCACATCCTCCCCCCACCACAACCCCACCCACTCTCCCTCATCCCCCTCTCCCCCTTCACCCCCCACCCCGTCGCTATCTCTCCCCCCCCACTCACCCTCCACCCCACTCTCCCTCACACCAGCCCAGACACTAAAAGAAGAGAGATGTTAGTTCCATTCACCTGATGGCCGTTTGGAGCTCCCAGCATGCCTCTGCAGAGAGAGAGAACCAGAGGGGAGTCACAGCGCAGCTGAGAGCCTCGGCTTAATCTTATGCATCATTAAGCACTCAGCGGCAAGCCAGCACTGTTCATATACATCATCCACGCTTAATAAACATAATGATGACATAAGATGTAATTCTAGATGAATTTTCATTTTATAGGGAAATGGAGAATTCCTTGTGGAAAGGGAAAGGGAAGGGGAGAGAGAAAAATAAAAATAAAGTAAATTATCGGGGAAGTACAAAATAAATTATTTTATTCATAGCTAGAGGAGATGAATGTAGGTGTTTTGTTGGTGGTTGGGGATAGTGGTGGTGTAACCAGGCTGAGGTGGTGGTGGGGATAGCGGTGGTGTAACCAGGCTGAGGTGGTGGTGGGGATAGCGGTGGTGTAACCAGGCTGAGGTGGTGGTGTAATCAGGCTGAGGTGGTGGTGGGGATAGCGGTGGTGTAACCAGGCTGAGGTGGTGGTTGGGGATAGCGGTGGTGTAACCAGGCTGAGGTGGTGGTGTAATCAGGCTGAGGTGGTGGTGGGGGATAGTGGTGGTGTAACCAGGCTGAGGTGGTGGTGTAACCAGGCTGAGGTGGTGGTGGGGGATAGTGGTGGTGTAACCAGGCTGAGGTGGTGGTGGTGGGGATAGTGGTGGTGTAACCAGGCTGAGGTGGTGGTGGGGGATAGTGGTGGTGTAATCAGGCTGAGGTGGTGGTGTAACCAGGCTGAGGTGGTGGTGGGGGATAGTGGTGGTGTAACCAGGCTGATGTGGTGGTGGGGGATAGTGGTGGTGTAACTAGGCTGAGGTGGTGGTGGGGATAGTGGTGGTGTAATCAGGCTGAGGTGGTGGTGGGGATAGTGGTGGTGTAACTAGGCTGAGGTGGTGGTGGGGATAGTGGTGGTGTAATCAGGCTGAGGTGGTGGTGGGGATAGTGGTGGTGTAACCAGGCTGAGGTGGTGGTGTAACTAGGCTGAGGTGGTGGTGGGGATAGTGGTGGTGTAACTAGGCTGAGGTGGTGGTGGGGATAGTGGTGGTGTAATCAGGCTGAGGTGGTGGTGTAACCAGGCTGAGGTGGTGGTGTAAACAGGCTGAGGTGGTGGGGATAGTGGTGGTGTAACCAGGCTGAGGTGATGGTGTAACCAGGCTGAGTGTTGGTGGTGGGGATAGCGGTGGTGCAACCAGGCTGAGGTGGTGGTTGGGATAGTGGTGGTGTAACCAGGCTGAGGTGGTGGTGTAACCAGGCTGAGGTGGTGGTGTAACCAGGCTGAGGTGGTGGTTGGGATAGTTGTGGTGTAATCAGGCTGAGGTGGTGGTAGGGATAGTGGTGGTGTAACCAGGCTGAGGTGGTGGTGTAACCAGGCTGAGGTGGTGGTGGGGGATAGTGGTGGTGTAATCAGGCTGAGGTGGTGGTGGGGGATAGTGGTGGTGTAACCAGGCTGAGGTAGTGGTGGGGGATAGTGGTGGTATAATCAGGCTGAGGTGGTGGTGGGGGATAGTGGTGGTGTAATCAGGCTGAGGTAGTGGTGGGGGATAGTGGTGGTATAATCAGGCTGAGGTAGTGGTGGGGGATAGTGGTGGTGTAATCAGGCTGAGGTAGTGGTGGGGGATAGTGGTGGTATAATCAGGCTGAGGTGGTGGTGGAGGATAGTGGTGGTGTAACCAGGCTGAGGTGGTGGTGGGGGATAGTGGTGGTATAATCAGGCTGATGTGGTGGTGGGGGATAGTGGTGGTGTAACCAGGCTGAGGTGGTGGTATAATCAGGCTGAGGTAGTGGTGGGGGATAGTGGTGGTATAATCAGGCTGAGGTAGTGGTGGGGGATAGTGGTGGTATAATCAGGCTGAGGTGGTGGTGGAGGATAGTGGTGGTATAATCAGGCTGAGGTAGTGGTGGGGGATAGTGGTGGTATAATCAGGCTGAGGTAGTGGTGGGGGATAGTGGTGGTGTAATCAGGCTGAGGTAGTGGTGGGGGATAGTGGTGGTGTAACCAGGCTGAGGTGGTGGTGGGGGATAGTGGTGGTGTAACCAGGCTGAGGTGGTGGTTGGGGATAGTGGTGGTGTAACCAGGCTGAGGTGGTGGTAGGGATAGTGGTGGTGTAACCAGGCTGAGGTGGTGGTGGGGGATAGTGGTGGTGTAACCAGGCTGAGGTGGTGGTGGGGGATAGTGGTGGTGTAATCAGGCTGAGGTGGTGGTGTAACCAGGCTGAGTGTTGGTGGTGGGGATAGCGGTGGTGCAACCAGGCTGAGGTGGTGGTTGGGATAGTGGTGGTGTAACCAGGCTGAGGTGGTGGTGTAACCAGGCTGAGGTGGTGGTGTAACCAGGCTGAGGTGGTGGTGTAACCAGGCTGAGGTGGTGGTTGGGATAGTTGTGGTGTAATCAGGCTGAGGTGGTGGTAGGGATAGTGGTGGTGTAACCAGGCTGAGGTGGTGGTGTAACCAGGCTGAGGTGGTGGTGGGGGATAGTGGTGGTGTAATCAGGCTGAGGTGGTGGTGGGGGATAGTGGTGGTGTAACCAGGCTGAGGTAGTGGTGGGGGATAGTGGTGGTATAATCAGGCTGAGGTGGTGGTGGGGGATAGTGGTGGTGTAACCAGGCTGAGGTGGTGGTGGGGGATAGTGGTGGTGTAATCAGGCTGAGGTAGTGGTGGGGGATAGTGGTGGTGTAACCAGGCTGAGGTAGTGGTGGGGGATAGTGGTGGTGTAATCAGGCTGAGGTAGTGGTGGGGGATAGTGGTGGTATAATCAGGCTGAGGTAGTGGTGGGGGATAGTGGTGGTATAATCAGGCTGAGGTGGTGGTGGGGGATAGTGGTGGTGTAACCAGGCTGAGGTGGTGGTATAATCAGGCTGAGGTAGTGGTGGGGGATAGTGGTGGTGTAATCAGGCTGAGGTAGTGGTGGGGGATAGTGGTGGTATAATCAGGCTGAGGTGGTGGTGGAGGATAGTGGTGGTGTAACCAGGCTGAGGTGGTGGTGGGGGATAGTGGTGGTATAATCAGGCTGAGGTAGTGGTGGGGGATAGTGGTGGTGTAACCAGGCTGAGGTGGTGGTGGGGGATAGTGGTGGTATAATCAGGCTGATGTGGTGGTGGGGGATAGTGGTGGTGTAACCAGGCTGAGGTGGTGGTGGGGGATAGTGGTGGTGTAACCAGGCTGAGGTGGTGGTGGGGGATAGTGGTGGTATAATCAGGCTGAGGTAGTGGTGGGGGATAGTGGTGGTGTAACCAGGCTGAGGTGGTGGTGGGGGATAGTGGTGGTGTAACCAGGCTGAGGTGGTGGTTGGGGATAGTGGTGGTGTAACCAGGCTGAGGTGGTGGTAGGGATAGTGGTGGTGTAACCAGGCTGAGGTGGTGGTGGGGGATAGTGGTGGTGTAACCAGGCTGAGGTGGTGGTGTAACTAGGCTGAGGTGGTGGTAGGGATAGTGGTGGTGTAACTAGGCTGAGGTGGTGGTGGGGATAGTGGTGGTGTAATCAGGCTGAGGTGGTGGTGTAACCAGGCTGAGGTGGTGGTGTAAACAGGCTGAGGTGGTGGTGGGGGATAGTGGTGGTATAATCAGGCTGAGGTAGTGGTGGTGGTGATAGCAGCATGACTGGCTGTGGTTCTAGTGGTACCAGACAGTGGTGATGATAGTGTGGTGGGTGTGGTTCTAGTGGTACCAGACAGTGGTGATGATAGTGTGGTGGGTGTGGTTCTAGTGGTACCAGACAGTGGTGATGATAGTGTGGTGGGTGTGGTTCTAGTGGTACTAGACAGTGGTATCCTCTGACAAAATGTTCAGTAATACCTACTGTATCAGCCCTCTGACACATTGTTCAGTAATACCTACTGTATCAGCCCCATGACACAATGTTCAGTAATACCTACTGTATCAGCCCCATGACACAATGTTCAGTAATACCTACTGTATCAGCCCCATGACACAATGTTCAGTAATACCTACTGTATCAGCCGTCTGACACAATGTTCATTAATACCTACTGTATCAGCCCCATGACACAATGTTCAGTAATACCTACTGTATCCTCTGACACAATGTTCAGTAATACCTACTGTATCAGCCGTCTGACACAATGTTCAGTAATACCTACTGTATGCTCTGACACAATGTTCAGTAATACCTACTGTATCAGCCCCATGACACAATGTTCAGTAATACCTACTGTATCAGCCTCCTGACACAATGTTCAGTAATACCTACTGTATCAGCCCCATGACACAATGTTCAGTAATACCTACTGTATCAGCCGTCTGACACAATGTTCAGTAATACCTACTGTATCAGCCATCTGACACAATGTTCAGTAATACCTACTGTATCCTCTGACACAATGTTCAGTAATACCTACTGTATCAGCCTCCTGACACAATGTTCAGTAATACCTACTGTATCAGCCGTCTGACACAATGTTCAGTAATACCTACTGTATCAGCCCTCTGACACAATGTTCAGTAATACCTACTGTATCAGCCGTCTGACACAATGTTCAGTAATACCTACTGTATGCGCTGACACAATGTTCAGTAATACCTACTGTATCAGCCCCATGACACAATGTTCAGTAATACCTACTGTATCAGCCATCTGACACAATGTTCAGTAATACCTACTGTATCAGCTGTCTGACACAATGTTCAGTAATACCTACTGTATCAGCCCTCTGACACAATGTTCAGTAATACCTACTGTATCAGCCCCATGACACAATGTTCAGTAATACCTACTGTATCAGCTGTCTGACACATTGTTCAGTAATACCTACTGTATGCTCTGACACAATGTTCAGTAATACCTACTGTATCAGCCCCATGACACAATGTTCAGTAATACCTACTGTATCAGCCTCCTGACACAATGTTCAGTAATACCTACTGTATCAGCCCCATGACACAATGTTCAGTGTAACCTACTGTATATGAGTGATAAACAGGTAGCACTGTACAACAACAGTATTTTCCTCTGAAAGTATGCAATATGCAATGTCTAAGTGAACAATGCATCATACATGGAAAACGTAATTCATTTTGTTATAAAATGAATTTGTTTGACTGTGTTCAGGAGGTCTTGGTTGCCTGCGTGTTTTGAGGAGTAATGAGAGGTTCAGACCTCAGCAAGTTTGGAGGTAGTGGACCATGCAAGCCAGTATGCCAGTGGGTGAGCCAAGTCTCTGGGATGTAGGGATCATTACCAGTCTACCTCCTCCCTCCTCCCTCCTCTCCCTCCTCGCTCCTCTCTCCCTCCTCTCTCTCCGCCCTCCTCCGTCTCCTCTCTCCTCTCCCTCCTCGCTCCTCTCTCTCTCCTCCCTCCTCTCTCCTCCCTCCTCTCTCCCTCTCTCTCTCCTCCCTCCTCTCTCCTCTCTCTCCTCCCTCCTCTCTCCCTCCTCTCTCCCTCCCCCTTCATCTCTCTCTCTCTCTCTCTCTCTCTCTCTCTCTCTCTCTCTCTCTCTCTCTCTCTCTCTCTCTCTCTTTCTCTTTCTCTCTCTCTCTTTCTCACGGTTTGTCAGTCTGTTTGTCTGTCTGTGGGTCTTTCTGTCTGTGGGCCTGTCTGTGGGTCTGTCTGTGGGTCTTTCTGTCTGTGCGTGGTCTGTCTGTCTGTCTGTCTGTCTGTCTGTCTGTAATAAATCTGAAATGAGCATCCACGAATATATGGAAGACCTGACCATACTAACCCACCTTAATGATAGAAGACCTGACCATACTAACCCACCTTAATGATGGAAGACCTGACCATACTAACCCACCTTAATGATGGAAGACCTGACCATACTAACCCACCTTAATGATAGAAGACCTGACCATACTAACCCACCTTAATGATAGAAGACCTGACCATACTAAACCCACCTTGCGTAGTGTGTGTTCAGCACCTCTAACAACACTGTACTGTACATTACCCCACACACTCATCAACTTGGTCTGATCTTTCTGTGATATATCGTCCCCTCGTTAATTAGTTTCCCATGATCCTCCACTTATAAAAAACAGTAATAGGTTTGTACGCGTGTGTGTGTGTGTGTTTGTGTGTGACCAGTGACAGCGTCAGAGGAATGGGCTTTTAACTAACATGCAAAGTGATGAATGGATTGACCACAATGTAGACTAATGGAGCTGTGGAGCTAATTAGGCCAAGTAGTGCTGGGCTTCAACTGAGCTGTCCCAAACGGTGCCCTATTCTCTACATAGTGCACTACTATTGACCGGAGCACTACGGGTCCTGGTCAAAAGTAGTTCACTATATAGGGACTGGGGCACCATTTGGGATGCAAATAATGTATATGGATTGGAATGAGCTGGACTGGATGAGGAATAAAAGAAGCAGACCAGAGAAGGATTAGGTCCTTCACTGGGGCTCAATCAATGTCTGAGTGACTGTGTTGAGCATCCATAGTCCATAATCCTCCTCTACCACTGGGTACTAACTTTAGGTCCTCCTCCACTACCACTGGGTACTAACTTTAGGTATTCCTCCACCACCACTGGGGACTAACTTGAGGTATTCCTCCACTACCACTGGGTACTAACTTTAGGTATTCCTCCATTACCACTGGGTACTAACTTTAGGTATTCCTCCACTACCACTGGGTACTAACTTTAGGTATTCCTCCTCCACTACCACTGGGTATTAACTTGAGGTATTCCTCCACTACTACTGGGTACAAACTTTAGGTATTCCTCCTCCACTACCACTGGGTACTAACTTTAGGTGTTCCTCCACTACCACTGGGTATTAACTTTAGGTGTTCCTCCTCCACTACCACTGGGTACTAACTTTAGGTATTCCTCCATTACCACTGGGTACTAACTTTAGGTATTCCTCCACTACCACTGGGTACTAACTTTAGGTATTCCTCCGTTACCACTGGGTACTAACTTTAGGTACTCCTCCTCCACTACCACTGGGTATTAACTTTAGGTACTCCTCCTCCACTACCACTGGGTACTAACTTTAGGTATTCCTCCTCCACTACCACTGGGGACTAACTTTAGGTATTCCTCCTCCACTACCACTGGGTACTAACTGTAGGTATTCCTCCACTACCACTGGGTACTAACTTTAGGTATTCCTCCACTACCACTGGGTACTAACTTTAGGTATTCCTCCACTACCACTGGGGACTAACTTTAGGTATTCCTCCTCCACTACCACTGGGTACTAACTGTAGGTATTCCTCCACTACCACTGGGTACTAACTTTAGGTATTCCTCCACTACCACTGGGTACTAACTTTAGGTATTCCTCCATTACCACTGGTTACTAACTTTATGTATTCCTCCACTACCACTGGGTACTAACTTTAGGTATTCATCCACTACCACTGGGTACTAACTTTAGGTATTCCTCCATTACCACTGGTTACTAACTTTAGGTATTCCTCCACTACCACTGGGTACTAACTTTAGGTATTCCTCCATTACCACTGGGTATTAACTTTAGGTACTCCTCCTCCACTACCACTGGGTACTTACTTTAGGTATTCCTCCTCCACTACCACTGGGTACTTACTTTAGGTATTCCTCCATTACCACTGGGTACTAACTTTAGGTACCCCTCCTCCACTACCACTGGGTACTAACTTTAGGTATTCCTCCACTACCACTGGGTATTAACTTTAGGTACTCCTCCTCCACTACCACTGGGTACTAACTTTAGGTATTTCTCCACTACCACTGGGTATTAAGTTTAGGTACTCCTCCACTACCACTGGGTACTAACTTTAGGTACTCCTCCTCCACTACCACTGGGTATTAACTTTAGGTATTCCTCCACTACCACTGGGTACTAACTTTAGGTACTCCTCCTCTACCACTGGGTACTAACTTTATGTATTCCTCCTCCACTACCACTGGGGACTAACTTTAGGTACTCCTCCTCCACTACCACTGGGGACTAACTTTAGGTATTCCTCCTTCACTTCCACTGGGTACTAACTTTAGGTATTCCTCCACTACCACTGGGTACTAACTTTAGGTATTCCTCCTCCATTACCACTGGGTACTAACTTTAGGTACTCCTCCACTACCACTGGGTACTAACTTTAGGTACCCTTCCTCCACTACCACTGGGTATTAACTTTAGGTATTCCTCCTCCACTACCACTGGGTACTAACTTTATGTATTCCTCCATTACCACTGGGTACTAACTTTAGGTATTCCTCCACTACCACTGGGTATTAACTTTAGGTACTCCTCCACTACCACTGGGTACTAACTTTAGGTATTCCTCCACTACCACTGGGTACTAACTTTAGGTATTCCTCCACTACCACTGGGTATTAACTTTAGGTACTCCTCCACTACCACTGGGTATTAACTTTAGATATTCCTCCTCCACTACCACTGGGTACTAACTTTAGGTATTCCTCCTCCACTACCACTGGGTATTAACTTTAGGTATTCCTCCTCCACTACCACTGGGTATTAACTTTAGGTATTCCTCCTCCACTACCACTGGGTATTATCTTTAGGTATTCCTCCTCCACTACCACTGGGTATTAACTTTAGGTATTCCTCCTCCACTACCACTGGGTATTAACTTTAGGTACTCCTCCACTACCACTGGGGACTAACTTTAGGTATTCCTCCTCCACTACCACTGGGTATTAACTTTAGGTATTCCTCCACTACCACTGGGTATTAACTTTAGATACTCCTCCACTACCACTGGGTACTAACTTTAGGTATTCCTCCACCACCACTGGGGACTAACTTGAGGTATTCCTCCACTACCACTGGGTACTAACTTTAGGTACCCCTCCTCCACTACCACTGGGTACTAACTTTAGGTATTCCTCCACTACCACTGGGTATTAACTTTAGGTACTCCTCCTCCACTACCACTGGGTACTAACTTTAGGTATTCCTCCACTACCACTGGGTATTAACTTTAGGTACTCCTCCACTACCACTGGGTACTAACTTTAGGTACTCCTCCTCCACTACCACTGGGTATTAACTTTAGGTATTCCTCCACTACCACTGGGTACTAACTTTAGGTACTCCTCCTCTACCACTGGGTACTAACTTTATGTATTCCTCCTCCACTACCACTGGGGACTAACTTTAGGTACTCCTCCTCCACTACCACTGGGGACTAACTTTAGGTATTCCTCCTTCACTTCCACTGGGTACTAACTTTAGGTATTCCTCCACTACCACTGGGTACTAACTTTAGGTATTCCTCCTCCACTACCACTGGGTACTAACTTTAGGTACTCCTCCACTACCACTGGGTACTAACTTTAGGTACCCCTCCTCCACTACCACTGGGTATTAACTTTAGGTACTCCTCCTCCACTACCACTGGGTACTAACTTTAGGTATTCCTCCATTACCACTGGGTACTAACTTTAGGTATTCCTCCACTACCACTGGGTATTAACTTTAGGTACTCCTCCACTACCACTGGGTACTAACTTTAGGTATTCCTCCACTACCACTGGGTACTAACTTTAGGTATTCCTCCACTACCACTGGGTATTAACTTTAGGTACTCCTCCACTACCACTGGGTACTAACTTTAGGTATTCCTCCACTACCACTGGGTACTAACTTTAGGTATTCCTCCACTACCACTGGGTATTAACTTTAGGTATTCCTCCTCCACTACCACTGGGTACTAACTTTAGGTATTCCTCCTCCACTACCACTGGGTATTAACTTTAGGTATTCCTCCTCCACTACCACTGGGTATTAACTTTAGGTATTCCTCCTCCACTACCACTGGGTATTAACTTTAGGTATTCCTCCTCCACTACCACTGGGTATTAACTTTAGGTATTCCTCCTCCACTACCACTGGGTATTAACTTTAGGTACTCCTCCACTACCACTGGGGACTAACTTTAGGTATTCCTCCTCCACTACCACTGGGTACTAACTTTAGGTACTCCTCCACTACCACTGGGGACTAACTTTAGGTATTCCTCCTCCACTACCACTGGGTACTAACTTTAGGTACTCCTCCACTACCACTGGGTACTAACTTTAGGTATTCCTCCACTACCACTGGGTACTAACTTTAGGTATTCCTCCACTACCACTGGGTATTAACTTTAGGTACTCCTCCACTACCACTGGGTATTAACTTTAGATATTCCTCCTCCACTACCACTGGGTACTAACTTTAGGTATTCCTCCTCCACTACCACTGGGTATTAACTTTAGGTATTCCTCCTCCACTACCACTGGGTATTAACTTTAGGTATTCCTCCTCCACTACCACTGGGTATTATCTTTAGGTATTCCTCCTCCACTACCACTGGGTATTAACTTTAGGTATTCCTCCTCCACTACCACTGGGTATTAACTTTAGGTACTCCTCCACTACCACTGGGGACTAACTTTAGGTATTCCTCCTCCACTACCACTGGGTATTAACTTTAGGTATTCCTCCACTACCACTGGGTATTAACTTTAGATACTCCTCCACTACCACTGGGTACTAACTTTAGGTATTCCTCCACCACCACTGGGGACTAACTTGAGGTATTCCTCCACTACCACTGGGTACTAACTTTAGGTACCCCTCCTCCACTACCACTGGGTACTAACTTTAGGTATTCCTCCACTACCACTGGGTATTAACTTTAGGTACTCCTCCTCCACTACCACTGGGTACTAACTTTAGGTATTCCTCCACTACCACTGGGTATTAACTTTAGGTACTCCTCCACTACCACTGGGTACTAACTTTAGGTACTCCTCCTCCACTACCACTGGGTATTAACTTCAGGTATTCCTCCACTACCACTGGGTACTAACTTTAGGTACTCCTCCTCTACCACTGGGTACTAACTTTATGTATTCCTCCTCCACTACCACTGGGGACTAACTTTAGGTACTCCTCCTCCACTACCACTGGGGACTAACTTTAGGTATTCCTCCTTCACTTCCACTGGGTACTAACTTTAGGTATTCCTCCACTACCACTGGGTACTAACTTTAGGTTTTCCTCCTCCACTACCACTGGGTACTAACTTTAGGTCCTCCTCCACTACCACTGGGTACTAACTTTAGGTACCCCTCCTCCACTACCACTGGGTATTAACTTTAGGTACTCCTCCTCCACTACCACTGGGTACTAACTTTAGGTATTCCTCCATTACCACTGGGTACTAACTTTAGGTATTCCTCCACTACCACTGGGTATTAACTTTAGGTACTCCTCCACTACCACTGGGTACTAACTTTAGGTATTCCTCCACTACCACTGGGTACTAACTTTAGGTATTCCTCCACTACCACTGGGTATTAACTTTAGGTACTCCTCCACTACCACTGGGTACTAACTTTAGGTATTCCTCCACTACCACTGGGTACTAACTTTAGGTATTCCTCCACTACCACTGGGTATTAACTTTAGGTATTCCTCCTCCACTACCACTGGGTACTAACTTTAGGTATTCCTCCTCCACTACCACTGGGTATTAACTTTAGGCATTCCTCCTCCACTACCACTGGGTATTAACTTTAGGTATTCCTCCTCCACTACCACTGGGTATTAACTTTAGGTATTCCTCCTCCACTACCACTGGGTATTAACTTTAGGTATTCCTCCTCCACTACCACTGGGTATTAACTTTAGGTACTCCTCCACTACCACTGGGGACTAACTTTAGGTATTCCTCCTCCACTACCACTGGGTACTAACTTTAGGTACTCCTCCACTACCACTGGGGACTAACTTTAGGTATTCCTCCTCCACTACCACTGGGTATTAATTTTAGGTACTCCTCCACTACCACTGGGTACTAACTTTAGTTTGTGTTTCATTTTGATGTCTCTCTGAAAAAATCTATAAGGTTCTATATAACTATGATTTGCTGTTTGTTTGACACGTAGGGAAATGTATTTTGGAGAAAACATCCATTAATTAGGAAAAGATCATCAAAAAGGACAAAAATGGGGCCTGTATGATGAGCCCCCAAAAAAGATCCTGTACTGTTCTCATCTGTTTTCCCTGTTGTCCAATAACCTGCTCCTTCCTCCTGCTGCACGACACCTGCCACATGTTCCTCTGTGCTCTCTAACCTCTCTGTTCCGTGTAGACCCTCTTCCTGTTGTCGAATAACCTGCTCCTTCCTCCTGCTGCACGACACCTGCCACATGTTCCTCTGTGCTCTCTAACCTCTCTGTTCCGTGTAGACCCTCTTCCTGTTGTCCAATATCCTGCTCCTTCCTCCTGCTGCACGACACCTGCCACATGTTCCTCTGTGCTCTCTAACCTCTCTGTTCCGTAGACCCTCTTCCTGTTGTCCAATAACCTGCTCCTTCCTCCTGCTGCACGACACCTGCCACATGTTCCTCTGTGCTCTCTAACCTCTCTGTTCCGTGTAGACCCTCTTCCTGTTGTCCAATATCCTGCTCCTTGCTCCTGCTGCACGACACGTGCCACATGTTCCTCTGTGCTCTCTAACCTCTCTGTTCCGTGTAGACCCTCTTCCTGTTGTCCAATATCCTGCTCCTTCCTCCTGCTGCACGACACCTGCCACATGTTCCTCTGTGCTCTCTAACCTCTCTGTTCCGTGTAGACCCTCTTCCTGTTGTCCAATAACCTGCTCCTTCCTCCTGCTGCACGACACCTGCCACATGTTCCTCTGTGCTCTCTAACCTCTCTGTTCCGTGTAGACCCTCTTCCTGTTGTCCAATATCCTGCTCCTTCCTCCTGCTGCACGACACCTGCCACATGTTCCTCTGTGCTCTCTAACCTCTCTGTTCCGTGGAGACCCTCTTCCTGTTGTCCAATATCCTGCTCCTTCCTCCTGCTGCACGACACCTGCCACATGTTCCTCTGTGCTCTCTAACCTCTCTGTTCCGTGTAGACCCTCTTCCTGTTGTCCAATATCCTGCTCCTTCCTCCTGCTGCACGACACCTGCCACATGTTCCTCTGTGCTCTCTAACCTCTCTGTTCCGTGTAGACCCTCTTCCTGTTGTCCAATATCCTGCTCCTTCCTCCTGCTGCACGACCCCTGCCACATGTTCCTCTGTGCTCTCTAACCTCTCTGTTCCGTGTAGACCCTCTTCCTGTTGTCCAATAACCTGCTCCTTCCTCCTGCTGCACGACACCTGCCACATGTTCCTCTGTGCTCTCTAACCTCTCTGTTCCGTGTAGACCCTCTTCCTGTTGTCCAATAACCTGCTCCTTCCTCCTGCTGCACGACACCTGCCACATGTTCCTCTGTGCTCTCTAACCTCTCTGTTCCGTGTAGACCCTCTTCCTGTTGTCCAATATCCTGCTCCTTCCTCCTGCTGCACGACACCTGCCGCATGTTCCTCTGTGCTCTCTAACCTCTCTGTTCCGTGGAGAACCTCTTCCTGTTGTCCAATATCCTGCTCCTTCCTCCTGCTGCACGACACCTGCCACATGTTCCTCTGTGCTCTCTAACCTCTCTGTTCCGTGGAGACCCTCTTCCTGTTGTCCAATATCCTGCTCCTTCCTCCTGCTGCACGACACCTGCCACATGTTCCTCTGTGCTCTCTAACCTCTCTGTTCCGTGTAGACCCTCTTCCTGTTGTCCAATATCCTGCTCCTTCCTCCTGCTGCACGACACCTGCCACATGTTCCTCTGTGCTCTCTAACCTCTCTGTTCCGTGGAGACCCTCTTCCTGTTGTCCAATATCCTGCTCCTTCCTCCTGCTGCACGACACCTGCCACATGTTCCTCTGTGCTCTCTAACCTCTCTGTTCCGTGTAGACCCTCTTCCTGTTGTCCAATATCCTGCTCCTTCCTCCTGCTGCACGACACCTGCCACATGTTCCTCTGTGCTCTCTAACCTCTCTGTTCCGTGTAGACCCTCTTCCTGTTGTCCAATAACCTGCTCCTTCCTCCTGCTGCACGACACCTGCCACATGTTCCTCTGTGCTCTCTAACCTCTCTGTTCCGTGTAGACCCTCTTCCTGTTGTCCAATATCCTGCTCCTTCCTCCTGCTGCACGACACCTGCCACATGTTCCTCTGTGCTCTCTAACCTCTCTGTTCCGTGTAGACCCTCTTCCTGTTGTCCAATAACCTGCTCCTTCCTCCTGCTGCACGACACCTGCCACATGTTCCTCTGTGCTCTCTAACCTCTCTGTTCCGTGTAGACCCTCTTCCTGTTGTCCAATATCCTGCTCCTTCCTCCTGCTGCACGACACCTGCCACATGTTCCTCTGTGCTCTCTAACCTCTCTGTTCCGTGGAGACCCTCTTCCTGTTGTCCAATATCCTGCTCCTTCCTCCTGCTGCACGACACCTGCCACATGTTCCTCTGTGCTCTCTAACCTCTCTGTTCCGTGTAGACCCTCTTCCTGTTGTCCAATATCCTGCTCCTTCCTCCTGCTGCACGACACCTGCCACATGTTCCTCTGTGCTCTCTAACCTCTCTGTTCCGTGTAGACCCTCTTCCTGTTGTCCAATATCCTGCTCCTTCCTCCTGCTGCACGACCCCTGCCACATGTTCCTCTGTGCTCTCTAACCTCTCTGTTCCGTGTAGACCCTCTTCCTGTTGTCCAATAACCTGCTCCTTCCTCCTGCTGCACGACACCTGCCACATGTTCCTCTGTGCTCTCTAACCTCTCTGTTCCGTGTAGACCCTCTTCCTGTTGTCCAATAACCTGCTCCTTCCTCCTGCTGCACGACACCTGCCACATGTTCCTCTGTGCTCTCTAACCTCTCTGTTCCGTGTAGACCCTCTTCCTGTTGTCCAATATCCTGCTCCTTCCTCCTGCTGCACGACACCTGCCGCATGTTCCTCTGTGCTCTCTAACCTCTCTGTTCCGTGGAGAACCTCTTCCTGTTGTCCAATATCCTGCTCCTTCCTCCTGCTGCACGACACCTGCCACATGTTCCTCTGTGCTCTCTAACCTCTCTGTTCCGTGGAGACCCTCTTCCTGTTGTCCAATATCCTGCTCCTTCCTCCTGCTGCACGACACCTGCCACATGTTCCTCTGTGCTCTCTAACCTCTCTGTTCCGTGTAGACCCTCTTCCTGTTGTCCAATATCCTGCTCCTTCCTCCTGCTGCACGACACCTGCCACATGTTCCTCTGTGCTCTCTAACCTCTCTGTTCCGTGGAGACCCTCTTCCTGTTGTCCAATATCCTGCTCCTTCCTCCTGCTGCACGACACCTGCCACATGTTCCTCTGTGCTCTCTAACCTCTCTGTTCCGTGTAGACCCTCTTCCTGTTGTCCAATATCCTGCTCCTTCCTCCTGCTGCACGACACCTGCCACATGTTCCTCTGTGCTCTCTAACCTCTCTGTTCCGTGTAGACCCTCTTCTTGTTGTCCAATATCCTGCTCCTTCCTCCTGCTGCACGACACCTGCCACATGTTCCTCTGTGCTCTCTAACCTCTCTGTTCCGTGGAGACCCTCTTCCTGTTGTCCAATATCCTGCTCCTTCCTCCTGCTGCACGACACCTGCCACATGTTCCTCTGTGCTCTCTAACCTCTCTGTTCCGTGTAGACCCTCTTCCTGTTGTCCAATATCCTGCTCCTTCCTCCTGCTGCACGACACCTGTCACATGTTCCTCTGTGCTCTCTAACCTCTCTGTTCCGTGTAGACCCTCTTCCTGTTGTCCAATAACCTGCTCCTTCCTCCTGCTGCACGACACCTGCCACATGTTCCTCTGTGCTCTCTAACCTCTCCGTTCCGTGTAGACCCTCTTCCTGTTGTCCAATATCCTGCTCCTTCCTCCTGCTGCACGACACCTGCCACATGTTCCTCTGTGCTCTCTAACCTCTCTGTTCCGTGTAGACCCTCTTCCTGTTGGCCACAGCTCAAGTCCTGTACCTGTGTGTGTGTGTCCTCTGCTTTCACCTCAAGAAAAATGCTCAATGGTCACCGTGAGGAGCCACTATCATATCAGTGTGGCACATGCCAGCTTTAATGCATGCGAAAATGCAAATAGCCCTTCCCTGCAAATAACCCCTCCCTGTAAATAACCCTTCCCTGTAAAAGTTGACATTGCCTACTCTGATAGGTTTTTTCTGCTGAGGTAAGGTAATTTACTACAGAATTAGAAGGCTGCTCTCTGTCACTCTCAGGGTCCATTTACACCCTTAATTAGCTGTAATTCTAGCACACACCCATTAGAGAGAGGAGGGGAAAGGTGGGGGGAGAGAGAAAGAAAGAGAGAAGGCGGGGAGAGAGAGGAGAGTGTGAGAGAGGAAGGAGAGAAATGCAGAGAAATGGGAAAGACAGAGACACAGAGGGCGAGAAAGAGAGAAAGAAAGAGAGAGAGAGAGAGAGAGAGAAAGAGAGAGATAGAGAAAGAGAGAGAGATAAAGAGAGAGCGAAAGAGATAAAGAAAGAGATAGAGAAAGAGAGAAACAAAGAGAGAGAGCGAGAGAGAGAGAGAGAGAGAGAGCGATAGAGAGAGAGAGAAGGAAAGAGAGAGAAAGAGAGAGAGAAAGAGAGAAAGAGAGAGAGAAAGAGAGAAAGAAAGAGAAAGAGAGGGAGAAAGAGAGAGAGAAAGGAGGCACTAAGAGGCAGATGAAGATAAGGATAAATCCTCTCATCACAGTCTAAGACAAAATACAAATGGAGAGAGTCAGTCCGGTCGGTGGAGGTAACACTGTTTAGAGGAGAGGAAATGAGGGCCTCACTTTGTCCTTTGTGTCAGAGTGTTTGTGTTTGTGTGTATATGTGCGGTATATGTGTGTATATGTGTGTGTGTGTGTGTGTGTGTGTTTTGGGTTTTTGGTTTTACCAAACAAGGACAATTTCGCCAGGCCCCACAAGGAAAAACGCTTATTTTAGGCTTAGTGGTTAGGTTGATGGTTAGGGTTACAATTAGGGTTAGGTTTAGGTTTAGGGTTAGGGTTACAATTAGGGTTAGGGTTAGGTTGATGGTTAGGGTTACAATTAGGGTTAGGGTTAGGTTGAGGGTTAGGGTTACAATTAGGGTTAGGGTGAGGGGCTGTGTGTTTCAAGTTTCAAGTTTTATTAGTCGTAGGTGTGTGTGTATGTATGTGCATCCATGCGTGCATGAGTGTGTGTGTGCGTGCGTGCGTGTGTGTGTGTCAGGGTAGATGTGAGTCACTGCGGCTGCCCTGGCTCCCGTCTCTGTTGTGTTTGTCTTGTCCTTTCCACCCGAGAACTCCAGAGAGGGCACCGTTAGATACGCTTTATAGACCTTATTTAGATAGTGACACAACAGGATGCTCCTCTGCTATGCTCTGTTCTGTCTGAGTGACAGCCACGTGCACCACAGGAAACACTAACAGTGCTCAGCCACGTGCACCACAGTGGGAGTTCACATGATATGAGTGATGCTGTGTGTCCATCAATCCCTTTTTGAAGGTGAAGTGACTGTTTCTTTACCTGTTTCCTTGTTCTTACCGGAACTATTTTTTTTACCAGTTAAAGTTATAATGATATATATCTTCCTACAACACCCTGCACTCTGAAGGTGTTAGTCAATATGCCTATTTTCTTTTTTCTGTTCATATTTACTGTTTATTCCTAAGATTCATAACCATACATCCTGTAATAATGTCAGGCAGCTTGGTGTCATTGTTGTTATTGTTGCTCTTGTTGTTGTTATTGTTATTGTTGCTCTTGTTGTTGTTGTTATTGTTATTGTTGTTTTTGTTGTTGTTATTGTTGGTGTTGGTGTTTGTATTTGCGTAGTAAATATACTGTTCATTTTGTCCATTGTGCCTCAATCTCTTAAACCTCTTACAACAGTATACAGTGTTTTCTTGTTATTTCTAATATTTTGGGGGGGATTTGTCATGTTATTTACCTGAAATGGGATAATACATATAAATGATGTAAAACGGATACATTTTCTCTGAAACTGTGAAAAAACATGCAGGTCTGACAACACATCTTCAGTTCATGTTTCACCCCAGAAAGCCAGTGCATAACGCTAAAACAGAAAACTTGTTTCACCCCAGAAAGCCAGTGCAGAACACTGCAACAGAAAACATGTTTCACCCCAGAAAGCCAGTGCAGAACACTGCAACAGAAAACATGTTTCACCCCAGATAGCCAGTGCAGAACACTGCAACAGAAAACATGTTTCACCCCAGAAAGCCAGTGCAGAACACTGCAACAGAAAACATGTTTCACCCCAGAAAGCCAGTGCAGAACACTGCAATAGAAAACATGTTTCACCCCAGAAAGCCAGTGCAGAACACTGCAACAGAAAACATG
Organism: Salvelinus fontinalis; assembly: GCF_029448725.1. Classification (NCBI taxonomy): domain Eukaryota; kingdom Metazoa; phylum Chordata; class Actinopteri; order Salmoniformes; family Salmonidae; genus Salvelinus; species Salvelinus fontinalis. Next base: position 95,129,526 of record NC_074665.1, on the reverse strand, counting down.
TTTCACCCCAGAAAGCCAGTGCAGAACACTGCAACAGAAAACATGTTTCACCCCAGAAAGCCAGTGCAGAACACTGCAACAGAAAACATGTTTCACCCCAGAAAGCCAGTGCAGAACACTGCAACAGAAAAAATGTTTCACCCCAGAAAGCCAGTGCAGAACACTGCAACAGAAAACATGTTTCACCCCAGAAAGCCAGTGCAGAACACTGCAACAGAAAACATGTTTCACCCCAGAAAGCCAGTGCAGAACACTGCAACAGAAAACATGTTTCACCCCAGAAAGCCAGTGCAGAACACTGCAACAGAAAACATGTTTCACCCCAGAAAGCCAGTGCAGAACACTGCAACAGAAAACATGTTTCACCCCAGAAAGCCAGTGCAGAACACTGCAACAGAAAACATGTTTCACCCCAGAAAGCCAGTGCAGAACGCTGAAGCTACAACAGAAAACACGTTTCACCCCAGAAAGCCAGTGCAGAACACTGCAACAGAAAACATGTTTCACCCCAGAAAGCCAGTGCAGAACACTGCAACAGAAAACATGTTTCACACCAGAAAGCCAGTGCAGAACGCTGAAGCTACAACAGAAAACACGTTTCACCCCAGAAAGCCAGTGCAGAACACTGCAACAGAAAACATGTTTCACCCCAGAAAGCCAGTGCAGAACACTGCAACAGAAAACATGTTTCACCCCAGAAAGCCAGTGCAGAACACTGCAACAGAAAACATGTTTCACCCCAGAAAGCCAGTGCAGAACACTGCAACAGAAAACATGTTTCACCCCAGAAAGCCAGTGCAGAACACTGCAACAGAAAACATGTTTCACCCCAGAAAGCCAGTGCAGAACACTGCAACAGAAACATGTTTCACCCCAGAAAGCCAGTGCAGAACACTGCAACAGAAAACATGTTTCACCCCAGAAAGCCAGTGCAGAACACTGCAACAGAAAACATGTTTCACCCCAGAAAGCCAGTGCAGAACACTGCAACAGAAAACATGTTTCACCCCAGAAAGCCAGTGCAGAACACTGCAACAGAAAACATGTTTCACCCCAGAAAGCCAGTGCAGAACACTGCAACAGAAAACATGTTTCACCCCAGAAAGCCAGTGCAGAACACTGCAACAGAAAACATGTTTCACCCCAGAAAGCCAGTGCAGAACACTGCAACAGAAAACATGTTTCACCCCAGAAAGCCAGTGCAGAACACTGCAACAGAAAACATGTTTCACCCCAGAAAGCCAGTGCAGAACACTACAACAGAAAACACGTTTCACCCCAGAAAGCCAGTGCAGAACGCTGAAGCTGCAACAGAAAACATGTTTCACCCCAGAAAGCCAGTGCAGAACACTGCAACAGAAAACATGTTTCACCCCAGAAAGCCAGTGCAGAACACTACAACAGAAAACATGTTTCACCCCAGAAAGCCAGTGCAGAACACTGCAACAGAAAACATGTTTCACCCCAGAAAGCCAGTGCAGAACACTGCAACAGAAAACATGTTTCACCCCAGAAAGCCAGTGCAGAACGCTACAGCAGAAAACATGTTTCACCCCAGAAAGCCAGTGCAGAACACTGAAACAGAAAACATGTTTCACCCCAGAAAGCCAGTGCAGAACGCTACAACAGAAAACATGTTTCACCCCAGAAAGCCAGTGCAGAACACTGAAACAGAAAACATGTTTTACCCCAGAAAGCCAGTGCAGGACGCTGCAACAGAAAACATGTTTCACCCCAGAAAGCCAGTGCAGAACGCTGAAGCTACAACAGAAAACATGTTTCACCCCAGAAAGCCAGTGCAGAACGCTGAAGCTATAACAGAAAACATGTTTCACCCCAGAAAGCCAGTGCAGAACGCTGAAGCTGCAACAGAAAACATGTTTCACCCCAGAAAGCCAGTGCAGAACGCTGAAGCTGCAACAGAAAACATGTTTCACCCCAGAAAGCCAGTGCAGAACACTGCAACAGAAAACTTGTTTCACCCCAGAAAGCCAGTGCAGAACACTGCAACAGAAAACATGTTTCACCCCAGAAAGCCAGTGCAGAACACTGCAACAGAAAACATGTTTCACCCCAGAAAGCCAGTGCAGAACACTGCAACAGAAAACATGTTTCACCCCAGAAAGCCAGTGCAGAACACTGCAACAGAAAACATGTTTCACCCCAGAAAGCCAGTGCAGAACGCTGCAACAGAAACCTTGTTTCTTTCTTTCATGCAGGAAAAATGAAGTGTCAACATTTAATGATAGATATTTGCATTGTGATACAAATTGTGTCCTTGGCCCTAAACATAAGATATAGATCCATTAATAACGAATTCAGATGAAGTGTCCTTTTTACATTCAGCTCTTAATGGATCTGTGTGTGTGTGTGTGTGTGTGTGTGTGTGTGTGTGTGTGTGTGTGTGTGTGTGTGTGTGTGTGTGTGTGTGTGTGTGTGTGTGTGTGTGTGTGTGTGCGTGGGCCCCACCACCATCCAACAGTGACCCTGGTGCAATCGACTGACGAGAAACCCACCCAGAAGATTCATCACGAAATAAATCTATCACACCCATTCACCTTCTCAGATCAGACACTACATACCACAATTTAAGGGTACAATACATTACTTGTGTCTTTTACAACTAAAATATACATGTTAGTTTCAAAACGATATGCTAGCCGATGTTTCCTTTTTGTTTCTGTTTTTCTTCACGTTTTTCTCTCTTCTTGAAATTGGGAAGAGGAGAAAAACAAAAGGGAGGAAAAAGCAAAAAGACATAATCTTTTTTTCCATCATTAAGCTGTGTCTGGGAGATGATGTAGAAGCCGTATGTGGTCCAGAGGAAGTATTTATAGCTGGTTGGGATCTTGCTGGGCGCCGCTGATAGCTCAGATAATGGCAGAGAATGGGACGCAGCCAAGTGTTCTAATGACACCATGACAACGAGACAAGAGAACAGCGAGGATAAATAAATGTTAGACATTTTCTCCCTCTCCTTCATTCTTAATGTCATTTTTTTCTTGTTATGGTCACTTAGATATAGACTCAAATAATAATAATAATAACTATAATAATAATAATAACAATAATAACAAACAAGCTTGTGATAAATATTAAAATACTAAACTACCAAAACAAAGCTATTTAACATAAAATAAATTGAAATTGGTTTTCTTGGGGCCTAATAGTGTGACATTCAGTTAAAAAGATAGCTGGATTTTTAATTTTTACCCTCTTTAATTCTTACGTTGATGGTTCAGTGGGTTTCCTTGGTGAAATAGGGGACAATACAAACAAGATTTCACCTCATTAAACAGGAACAAACTGTACAGAAATGGCACTTACTTATGGAAATGACTGTTAAACATGCACAGCATTATGTGCTCTAGCTGCCTGGGCCGAAAATGCTGGAGTTGGAAACATTTAACCATGAAAATATGATCAGTGTAGCCGCGACAGTGGAGTCAGTCTCAGACATCAGCCTCAATTACCAAGAGCCGTGGTTGGGTTGGAGGGTTGGAGGGTTAGCGGGTTGGAGGGTTGGAGGATTGGAGGGTTGGAGGGTTGGAGGGTTGGAGGGTTGGAGGTGCACCAAGAGCTGTGGTTGGGTTTGGAGGGTTGGAGGGTTGGAGGGTTGGAGAGTTGGAGAGTTGGAGGGTTGGAGGGTTGGAAGTGCACCAACGAGCTGTGGTTGGGTTTGGAGGGTTGGAAGGTTGGAGGGTTGGAGGATTGGAGGGTTGGAGGGTTGGAGGGTTGGAGAGTTGGAGGGTTGGAGGGTTGGAGGTGCACCAAGAGCTGTAGTTGGGTTTGGAGGGTTGGAGGGTTGAAGGGTTGGAGGGTTGGAGGATTGGAGGGTTGGAGGGTTGGAGGGTTGGAGGTGCACCAAGAGCTGTAGTTGGGTTTGGAGGGTTGAAGGGTTGGAGGGTTGGAGGGTTGGAGGGTTGGAGGTGCACCAAGAGCTGTAGTTGGGTTTGGAGGGTTGGAGGGTTGGAGGGTTGGAGGGTTGGAGAGTTGGAGGGTTGGAGGGTTGGAGGGTTGGAGGGTTGGAGGTGCACCAAGAGCTGTAGTTGGGTTTGGAGGGTTGGAGGGTTGGAGAGTTGGAGAGTTGGAGGGTTGGAGGGTTGGAGGGTTGGAGGGTTGGAGGTGCACCAAGAGCTGTAGTTGGGTTTGGAGGGTTGGAGGGTTGGAGAGTTGGAGAGTTGGAGGGTTGGAGGGTTGGAGGGTTGGAGGGTTGAAAGGTTGGAGGGTTGGAGGTGCACCAAGAGCTGTAGTTGGGTTTGGAGGGTTGGAGGGTTGGAGGGTTGAAGGGTTGGAGGGTTGGAGAGTTGGAGAGTTGAAGGGTTGGAGGGTTGGAGAGTTGGAGAGTTGGAGGGTTGGAGGTGCACCAAGAGCTGTGGTCGGACTGCAGGGTTGGAGTTGCACTCGGCACCCTGTGATGATCGAAAGGGACAATTGATTAAAGAAATACATTGACCTTAAATGGAACTAATTTAATCAAAGATTGTTTTTGCTGTAGCGGAAATGCACTGTTATGATAGAAGCACTTTTCTTTTCCCAACAGACTGTCCTGTTAAGGCCTTCAGACAGTGTTGGGACGATGACCTGGACCTTTTCTATTGGATTCTAATTGGTAGATATAGTTGAGGGGAATGTGACATAGAATATAAATGAACTCTGCATAGTTATTTTACTGCGCCATGCTACCACAGTACTACATAAGTAGGCCTACAGAGGGTCAGTCACGAGGTCATAAGACTGACTGTCCTACAGAGGGTCAGTAACGAGGTCATAAGACTGACTGTCCTACAGAGGGTCAATTATGAGGTCATAAGACTGACTGTCCGCAGAGGGTCAGTAACGAGGTCATAAGACTGACTGTCCTACAGAGGGTCAGTAACGAGGTCATAAGACTGACTGTCCTACAGAGGGTCAGTAACGAGGTCATAAGACTGACTGTCCTACAGAGGGTCAGTAACGAGGTCATAAGACTATAGGAGTGTTCTGCTAACTAGAAGGGGACATTTTTCACGAAATATTGTGTGACTTGCATTTTAATGTTTGTGGGAGATGTCTACAAGTTTAAATTCTTAGAGGCTAGTGTTGATCTATTGAGGGTAATGTAGTAATGACTGTATTATAACTAGTGGTGGGTTGGTAGCCTTTATATAACTTGAGCCATTGGATGCTTTCTGGTTCTATATAGCAACATTTCTTCTAGCAAGTTATCCAACCTCTGGGGCCATGTTGAACAGTGTAACAGTAGAACGGTAATGACAGACAAACAAAGTGGTCAGCAGTAGTGAGTATCAGTGGGCAAGCGCTGGTGTTTATGAGCAGTCCTCTGTGGCCCACATTACCACTGATGTCACTGCCAGGACCAGGGATGTTTTAGCACCAGGCTGCTAATTGAGAAGACTATGGGCATAACAATGACATTGTTGGGCCAAATAGCCCTCTCTCCAGCCCACTCCAGCCCCCTCAAGCCCCCTCTAATCATCTAGCACTAGCTCCAGTCAAAGAGAGTTTGGGAAGTGCAACCTTGGTATTTAGGATGGTACCTTGCCTGAAACCCTTTTGTGTATCTCAAAACAATTAGCATCTCTGGAGAGGGAACGACCAACACACATTCTCAGACAGTTTGAAGTAGTTGATCGTCTCACTTTTAGTTGGTTTGTTTTGTTTTACCTGCTGGGTACAGCCTCCTTTACGGCTACCGTGACGGATTTCTCTCGGGCCAAAGGAAATGGCCTGATGGTATCTGCCGTAGACTATAATTGTGTTCACCTAACGGTATTGTTGTTGTTGATGTTGTTGTTGTTCTGTGGTACAGTATTCCTGGTGACTTTGGATGTGCCATTTATGTCATCCACGTATGTTTTCTGCAGTTTGTTTAATCTACTTCACAGTTTCATCGTCAACACAAATTACGGCTATAACATATTGCAACGGCAATTGACACGCCATAGAAAATATATACCGTGTTAACAAGGACACATAAAAACAGGCCAGCTGTTGAAATAATTATCTTTGAGTAGTATCCTAAAAAAAAAACAGACGTGTTATTTGTGACCAATTAAGGTTCTGCTGGTATTACAATTTAACATTGAGAACCGGGACATCTTCCGTTAACGTCTAATAATAGTAACGCACATGCTGATGTGTTCTGATTAACATAATGGAAAAATAGCCCACCTAATTTATCTTCTAAGTCCGAGAGGAGAAGAGCGCCAGATTGGAGCCCGAGGACTCAATCCACCTCAACATATGCCGCCATTATAAGTCTCTGAATGCGACTGGAGAATATCTATCCCAGACCTTGTTTTACGTGATATTTATTGAAAGAAGAAAAAAAAACTTTGACTTTACACGCTGCATACTTAATGCGTACCTACCGTGGCTATCAACGTTGCAGCTATGGCGAGAGGAGGCTAGAATTCTGACTTCTAGTATCATGTGCATATACACACGTGGATCTGTGATGGGGATCTCCAATCATGGTCTATCGTCAACTTTGTGTTTCTACCTTGCTGTGTATTAGCCTTTTTTTTTGTGGTCAATTTATAGACATTTGAATGTAGGAAGATTTGATTTTGTTATAGTACAGGATCCACAAGATGAAGTATTCTGCGTTTGTATTGTTGAAAATGTTTCCACACATCTTCTCAGTTGTGAACACAGACAGACTATCTTTACTCTCCTAGGAACCAATCACCAGCCAAGGTGTGATAAATAACCCTGTAGCTACGGTAACACCGTCCGTTCTCAGACTATTTATCACGCAAAGACAATCAGTCAGCTAAGCTTGATTAATAATTTCAGGGGGATCCTCTCAACTTCGGAGGCTTGACCTGACCAGCAACATTAGGCAGAGTGTTGTTGAAGAGGAAGCCAATAATACGGGTTTGGGTGTTTGCTCAGCGTGACCCGAGGCCTGTCAATGCTTTGCCCCCTGAAAGAGATCTGCCATTAAAGGGACATGAGAAACAAATGAGGCCAATTTCTCCTGCAGTGTCCCGTCTGATATGTCAATAAAGGTTCCCCGGCAGCCGCAGGACGCTCCACGATGGATTTTCTTCTCGCAGCAAGCAGACAACCAAATGTAATACATCTAACTTCCCTCCCTGCGATAGGCGGTGGAATCAGCCAGACAAACCGATGGACTAGCGCTAAGTAGCAACTAACAGCAAACCTGAGGTCAGAGAATGATATATGAATGAGATTTACATTTAAAAGAGGATTTGTTTCCCCTTGTTACAAGATATCCTCCAACAACATAAGAGACGTTTTCATTTAAATGTGTTTGGTAATGAATTGTCTTTTTGCTGTATAGAAGCTATAGCCAAGCAGTAGAGGGAGAAGGAAGGTCAGCTTTAAGCATCATCTACAGTTATTCGGTCTTCACCTTACCACCTCACAATGAGTATAATTGTACTATTGTTAGCAGTGGTGTTGTGGCCAGATAAAAGTCTCACTTAAAACCTTTTACTGCAGTGAGGTAAATCAGGGTCACAGAGTGTTTCTTGGTAGTCTTAAACAAATCTACTTTGAAACAAATGTATACACCTCACACACATGGTTATGGGCTTAAAAAAAGAAGACAACTGTACTGTGTCAGATATAGAGTTGAAATGGATTACATTTTGAGTTTGCATCCCAATATATTTCACTTTATATACATCACAGAAGACTGAAATATAACAATACCGTTTGATATAGTAATACCGGATTTTCAGTGTTAAATATTTATTTTATTTTATTAATTCTGAAATTTTCACCAAATATTAATAAGATTCCACCCATGAGGCCACTAGAGGGTGCTGCTTGTCATTCGACTGCAGGAAAGGGCTACAGGGGCAAGCAGCAGCTGCTAGAGCCAGACTTATAAATGAATGATATGTACCCATTTATTTTGGAAGAATATAACTTATGAATGCCTCATAAGCTTAGTTCAACTGTCATACCCCATCAAAACCCGGATTATAAGCATGTTTTACTCCGTACTGTTGATATCATGGATGGCCAGTCCTTGGTTAGTACTATACTGTTGATATCATGGATGGCCAGTCCTTGGTTAGTACTATACTGTTGATATCATGGATGGCCAGTCCTTGGTTAGTACTATACTGTTGATATCATGGATGGCAAGTCCTTGGTTAGTACTATACTGTTGATATCATGGATGGCCAGTCCTTGGTTAGTACTATACTGTTGATATCGTGGATGGCCAGTCCTTGGTTAGTACTATACTGTTGATATCATGAGTGGCCAGTCCTTGGTTAGTACTATACTATTGATATAATGGATGACCAGTCCTTGGTTAGTACTATACTGTTGATATCATGGATGGCCAGTCCTTGGTTAGTACTATACTGTTGATATCATGGATGGCAAGTCCTTGGTTAGTACTATACTGTTGATATCATGGATGGCCAGTCCTTGGTTAGTACTATACTGTTGATATCGTGGATGGCCAGTCCTTGGTTAGTACTATACTGTTGATATCATGAGTGGCCAGTCCTTGGTTAGTACTATACTATTGATATAATGGATGACCAGTCCTTGGTTAGTACTATAATGTTGATATCATGAATGGCCAGTCCCTGGTTAGTACTATACTGTTGATATCATGGATGGCCAGTCCTTGGTTAGTACTATACTGTTGATATAATGGATGGCCAGTCCTTGGTTAGTACTATAATGTTGATATCATGAATGGCCAGTCCCTGGTTAGTACTATACTGTTGATATCATGGATGGCCAGTCCTTGGTTAGTACTATACTGTTGATATCATGGATGGCCAGTCCTTGGTTAGTACTATACTGTTGATATCATGGATGGCCAGTCCTTGGTTAGTACTATACTGTTGATATCATGGATGGCCAGTCCTTGGTTAGTACTATACTGTTGATATCATGAATGGCCAGTCCTTGGTTAGTACTATACTGTTGATATCATGGATGGCCAGTCCTTGGTTAGTACTATACTATTGATATAATGGATGGCCAGTCCTTGGTTAGTACTATAATGTTGATATCATGGATGGCCAGTCCCTGGTTAGTACTATACTGTTGATATCATGGATGGCCAGTCCTTGGTTAGTACTATAATGTTGATATCATGAATGGCCAGTCCCTGGTTACTACATTACTGTTGATATAATGGATGGCTAGTTCTTAGTTAGTACTATACTGTTGATATCATGGATGGCCAGTCCTTGGTTAGTACTATACTGTTGATATCATGGATGGCCAGTCCTTGGTTAGTACTATACTATTGATATCATGGATGGCCAGTCCTTGCATCCATAGCTCTGTCTTTGAATTTGAGAGTTGGTTAAATGTTTACTGCACCATCCCCTTCCCTTTTTACCAAAACAGTGGTGGGGAGGACGCTTTGTTATTGTTTCAACTGCTGATTGCCGTTTAAAGATTACAAATTGGAATAAGTAAATCCCATTTCCCCCACAAGCTTCCTCTGGTTTCTGACTTTTTGAGTGACTGTATGCCATTTGGTGTCAGCGGTGGGATATCTGAATGTATCTCACTGGGGTTGTCAGTCCTCTTCCTTCACTGTGCATGCAGACCAGCCAGCATAACACAAGCTCTGTCATTCTGGCCCCAACAATCAACCGCAGTAGAGCTCTGTCATTCTGGCCCCAACAATCAACAGCAGTAGAGCTCTGTCATTCTGGCCACAACAATCAACAGCAGTAGAGCTCTGTCATTCTGGCCCCAACAATCAACAGCAGTAGAGCTCTGTCATTCTGGCCCCCAACAATCAACAGCAGTAGAGCTCTGTCATTCTGGCCCCAACAATCAACAGCAGTAGAGCTCTGTCATTCTGGCCACAACAATCAACAGCAGTAGAGCTCTGTCATTCTGGCCCCAACAATCAACAGCAGTAGAGCTCTGTCATTCTGGCCCCCAACAATCAACAGCAGTAGAGCTCTGTCATTCTGGCCACAACAATCAACAGCAGTAGAGCTCTGTCATTCTGGCCCCAACAATCAACAGCAGTAGAGCTCTGTCATTCTGGCCCCAACAATCAACAGCAGTAGAGCTACGTCATTCTGGCCCCAACAATCAACAGTAGTAGAGCTCTGTCATTCTGGCCCCAACAATCAACAGCAGTAGAGCTCTGTCATTCTGGCCCCAACAATCAACAGCAGTAGAGCTCTGTCATTCTGGCCCCAACAATCAAGAGCAGTAGAGCTCTGTCATTCTGGCCCCCAACAATCAACAGCAATAGAGCTCTGTCATTCTGGCCCCAACAATCAACAGCAGTAGAGCTCTGTCATTCTGGCCCCAACAATCAACAGCAGTAGAGCTCTGTCATTCTGGCCCCAACAATCAACAGCAGTAGAGCTCTGTCATTCTGGCCCCAACAATCAACAGCAGTAGAGCTACGTCATTCTGGCCCCAACAATCAACAGCAGTAGAGCTCTGTCATTCTGGCCCCAACAATCAACAGCAGTAGAACTCTGTCATTCTGGCCCCAACAATCAACAGCAGTAGAGCTTTGTCATTCTGGCCCCAACAATCAACAGCAGTAGAGCTCTGTCATTCTGGCCCCAACAATCAACAGCAGTAGAGCTCTGTCATTCTGGCCCCAACAATCAACAGCAGTAGAGCTCCGTCATTCTGGCCCCAACAATCAACAGCAGTAGAGCTCTGTCATTCTAGCCCCAACAATCAACAGCAGTAGAGCTCCGTCCCTCCATGTCAATTCTTCAGTCACAAACCATTGGACTTTCAGACGTGTTCTGAGGCTTGTTTCCTGACCCGATTGAAGTTTTCTGTCAGTGGCTGTTTGCGGCCCATTTGGTACCCTACTCCCTATATAGTGCACTACATTTGAAGCATTTGATTGAACTCAAAGAGGCCCTGGTCAACAGTAGTGCACTATGTAGGGAAAAGGGTACCATTTTTGGACAGGCCCAGTTACTCCCTTCACTCTGTAAGGTAACAGGTGTCAACACTGCACCGCCACCTTGCAGATGGCGGCATCATTACCATTGATTCTGGCAGTGTTTCTCAGACAGGGTCTAGATGGCCATGATGACTAACTAACCTTCCCACCTCCTGATGGGCTGCCGGCTACCTCAGGGGGAGATCGAACCTCATTTTAACTCCAGGAGCTGTGGAAAAGCCCTAACAAAGGCCTCTTTAGCACCGGTGGTGACTATTTCAGTCCCAATGAATTTTAGCATCCAGTCCTTGTGAGAGACCGAGAAAGTGACGACGTGCCCGCTTTGTTGTTGTCGTCTGAATACCATATTGTCCCTTTAATATTAAAACAACCTGACTTGAGTCCATTGCGTAACTTAGAGAAGTATAAATGACAGTTGTTAATGAATAACAATTGAACTAGACCTGACTACTAGGCTAGCAGTCAGATTGTTGTGAGGTAAAGGGGCCACTTCAAGCCCCATTCATGTAGACCAGAGCAGACATTTTGAAAAGGGCCTTGTGTCTGTAATACACTCAGCATGTACAGTACACAGGACCAGGTATGATCACCATACATGCTGGATAATCATTCACCTCGTTTAACAAGTGTAATTAACCTTGATTGGAGCAACATCATTAAGGGTGCACCGGCTCTGTCTGTCAGACTACACAGGGGCCAGACACACAGACCACATAGACAATGGTCCAAAATGGCACCCTGTTCCCTATATAGTGCACTACTTTTGACCAGAGGCCTATGTCTGTGTGTGTGGGTATTCTTACTAGGGGATGCAGAAGGAGTGAAGAGCTGGATATTTCCCTTCTCTCCACTTTTGAAATGAATCTCATGTCATCTTATTTCACCAAGTCAAATGGCAGTGTTGCAGGCTGGTTTATAATGTAACATTTGGTGATGCTGTTGGAACCAGTTGACTGCTGTAACATTTGGTGATGCTGTTGGAACCAGTTGACTGCTGTAACATTTGGTGATGCTGTTGGAACCAGTTGACTGCTGTAACATTTGGTGATGCTGTTGGAACCAGTTGGCTGATGTAACATTTGGTGATGCTGTTGGAACCAGTTGACTGCTGTAACATTTAGTGATGCTGTTGGAACCAGTTGACTGCTGTAACATTTGGTGATGCTGTTGGAACCAGTTGACTGCTGTAACATTTGGTGATGCTGTTGGAACCAGTTGACTGCTGTAACATTTGGTGATGCTGTTGGAACTAGTTGACTGCTGTAACATTTGGTGATGCTGTTGGAACCAGTTGACTGCTGTAACATTTGGTGATGCTGTTGGAACCAGTCGACTGATTTTCTTTATACACTGGTTATAAGAGGACCCACGTAACATTGTGTAGACATTATCGACACGCACGCACACATACACTCACTCATATTACCGTTAAAAACGATCCATATAAAATGGCTTCTTTCCCACAATGGTTGTAAGATAAGGGGACAATACCGTTTTTTATGTGATGCTTTTTATGTGAAGTGATGCATTATGAAAGTATTATAGTGTCTTATGTCATGTCATAATGCCTTGTAAGCCTTCATAACAGTTTACGACTAAGCATCATACACAAACTTCATATGAATATACAGTATTAATAATAAACATATGCATTATCATAAGGCCTAACACACAGCTATTTCACTAAGTGATGCTATTTCCTCCTCTCTGCATAGTTTCCCTCTCACCTCTGTCTCTCTCTAGCCCTTTAAGACACAACAGTGTCAGCACACAGAAGACATCCTCACTACTAAACCATGATAAACCAGCCATCCTTTATTCTGTCCTGGTCAGGTGTCATGACTCATTATATTTGCAGATGATTTGCATAATGCAGGAGGCATCAAATTAGATTAGCATAATTCCTTTGATTACACTTGTTATTAAATGTGAGTGACATTGATGTAGACAATGACCTGGTATAAAGGTTAATAGAGGATGTCACCTTCCAGGACCTGTCCCCTGTCTCTGTCCTCGGTCCCCTGTCTCTGTCCCCGGTTCCCTGTACCCTGTCTCTGTCCCCGGTCCCCTGTCTCTGTCCCCTGTCTCTGTCCCCTGTCTCTGTCCCCTGTCTCTGTCCTCGGTCCCCTGTCTCTGTCCCCTGTCTCTGTCCCCTGTCTCTGTCCCCTGTCCCCTGTCTCTGTCCCCTGTCTCTGTCTCCTGTCCCTGTCCCCTGTCTCTGTCCCCTGTACCCTGTCTCTGTCCCCAGTCCCGTGTCCCCTGTCTCTGTCCCCTGTCCCCTGTCCCCTGTCCCCTGTCCCCTGTCTCTGTCTCTGTCCCCTGTCCCATGTCTCTGTCTCTGTCCCCTGTCTCTGTCTCTGTCCCCTGTCCCTTGTCTCTGTCTCTGTCCCCTGTCTCTGTCCCCTGTCCCATGTCCCCTGTCCCCTGTCCCCCGTCTCTGTCTCTGTCTCTGTCCCCTGTCCCCTGTCTCTGTCTCTGTCCCCTGTCCCCTGTCTCTGTCCCCTGTCTCTGTCCCCTGTCTCTGTCTCCTGTCTCTGTCCCCTGTCTCTGTCCCCTGTCTCTGTCCTCGGTCCCCTGTCTCTGTCCCCTGTCCCCTGTCTCTGTCTCCTGTCTCTGTCCCCTGTCTCTGTCCCCTGTCTCTGTCCCCTGTCTCTGTCCCCTGTCCCCTGTCTCTGTCCCCTGTCTCTGTCTCCTATCCCTGTACCCTGTCTCTGTCTCTGTCCCCTGTCCCCTGTCTCTGTCCCCTGTCTCTGTCCCCTGTCTCTGTCTCCTGTCCCTGTACCCTGTCTCTGTCTCTGTCCCCTGTCCCCTGTCTCTGTCCCCTGTCTCTGTCCCCTGTCTCTGTCTCCTGTCCCTGTACCCTGTCTCTGTCTCTGTCCCCTGTCCCCTGTCTCTGTCCCCTGTCTCTGTCCCCTGTCCCCTGTCCCCTGTCCCCTGTCTCTGTCCCCTGTCCCTGTACCCTGTCTCTGTCCCCTGTCCCCTATCTCTGTCTCTGTCCCCTGTCCCCTGTCCCCTGTCCCCTGTCCCCTGTCTCTGTCCCCTGTCTCTGTCCCCTGTCCCCTGTCTCTGTCCCCTGTCTCTGTCTCCTGTCCCTGTACCCTGTCTCTGTCTCTGTCCCCTGTGCCCTGTGCCCTGTCTCTGTCCCCTGTCCCCTGTCCCCTGTCTCTGTCCCCTGTCTCTGTCTCCTGTCCCTGTACCCTGTCTCTGTCTCTGTCCCCTGTCCCCTGTCCCCTGTCTCTGTCCCCTGTCTCTGTCCCCTGTCTCTGTCTCCTGTCCCTGTACCCTGACTCTGTCCCCTGTCTCTGTCCCCTGTCTCTGTCTCCTGTCCCTGTCCCCTGTCTCTGTCTCTGTCCCCTGTCCCCTGTCCCCTGTCTCTGTCCCCTGTCTCTGTCCCCTGTCCCCTGTCCCCTGTCTCTGTCCCCTGTCCCCTGTCCCCTGTCTCTGTCCCCTGTCTCTGTCTCCTGTCCCTGTACCCTGTCTCTGTCTCTGTCCCCTGTCCTCTGTCCCCTGTCTCTGTCCCCTGTCTCTGTCCCCTGTCCCTGTACCCTGTCTCTGTCTCTGTCCCCTGTCCCCTGTCCTCTGTCTCTGTCCCCTGTCTCTGTACCCTGTACCCTGTCCCATGGTTCTATCCCCTGTCTCTGTCCCCTGTCCCTGTACCCTGTCTCTCTCTCTGTCCCCTATACTGATCTATCCTTCAGTCTGTCTCTGTCCCCTATACTGATCCATCCTTCAGTCTCTCTTTGTCCCCTATACTGATCCATCCTTCAGTCTCTCTCTGTCCCCTCTCTCTGTCCCCTGTCCCCTTTCCCTGTCCCCTGTCTCTGTCCCCTATTCTGATCCATCCTTCAGTCTCTCTCTGTCCCCTATACTGATCCATCCTTCAGTCTCTCTCTGTCCCCTATACTGATCCATCCTTCAGTCTCTCTCTGTCCCCTATACTGATCCATCCTTCAGTCTCTCTCTGTCCCCTATACTGATCCATCCTTCAGTCTCTCTCTGTCCCCTATACTGATCCGTCCTTCAGTCTCTCTCTGTCCCCTATACTGATCCATCCTTCAGTCTCTCTTTGTCCCCTATTCTGATCCATCCTTCAGTCTCACTCTGTCCCCTATACTGATCCATCCTTCAGTCTCTCTTTGTCCCCTATACTGATCCATCCTTCAGTCTCTCTCTGTCCCCTATACTGATCCATCCTTCAGTCTCTCTCTGTCCCCTATACTGATCCATCCTTCAGTCTCTCTCTGTCCCCTATTCTGATCCATCCTTCAGTCTCTCTCTGTCCCCTATTCTGATCCATCCTTCAGTCTCTCTCTGTCCCCTATTCTGATCCATCCTTCAGTCTCTCTCTGTCCCCTATTCTGATCCATCCTTCAGTCTCTCTTTGTCCCCTATACTGATCCATCCTTCAGTCTCTCTTTGTCCCCTATATGGACCTCTTTTACAGAACACTTCTTTACCCTTTATACAGCCTACGCATTCATATCATTACATTTCTATTGATTGTATTCTTCATGTCTATACATCTCAGTATGCGATTTTGGAAACATTAACCTTAACCCTAATCTATATTAATAGGTTACTTGTACACTCACACATGCAGAGATGTACACACACACACACACACACACACACACACACACACACACACACACACACACACACACACACACACACACACACACACACACACACACACACACACACACACACACACACACACACACACACACACACACACACACACACACACACACACACACACACACACAGACAATGGTTAAAGGTGTTTGTAATCATATATTTCAGGATGTAATGTCTATAGGGTGAGCAGTCACAACATTGGCCTTTCTTGGCCCATTTAGGCCCATTTACGAAGGTAATTATTGACAGAGGGCTTCAGTGTCATCAGTCAAGGAGGGGCCACATTGACTGGGTTAGAAAATACTGTGAAAGACCAGATCGATAGACTCTATCGTACATTTGAAAAGTGGAATGTAGGACATTCTCCTCTACACGTTTTCTTTTTTATGTAAGTGGATGGTATAATACTGATTAGCGTATTGTGGCCACAATGGCTGTATGTATATGGGTGCCATAGTATCACCTCTCTCTTTAAGTGTCTAAAGCATTGGCCATTTGTCAGGGGCAAAAGAGTTTTCAATCTCTTTTCCATTTCATCCAGATTGCGCCGTCGTTTTATTACCGACGGGAGAACAGGGACGTCGTTTCGTAAGGTAAAAAGGAGTTCCGCCCGCATGCATTCCCCCAAGATAAAGTTGGCGGTTTACAGCTATTTCCAGAGCGGCGACTGGTAATGTATTATTCCGTTAAAGCAATGATCAGGTAGTGTTGGATGAATGGGAGATGTTCAGCACCATTACAGACTGGCACATCAGTGAGGCATTATTACATTATCGCTGCTCTTTAGTAGGAGATTGGGTGTGTGACCGGGTCCTGAATACACTCATCCCGCTCTCGGCGGCGTAAATTGCAGATTGGCTCATTGACTTCAATGATAAAATGTAAAAATTGCCAGTAAAGGGAACATAGACTCAGGTTCACTCCTTAGCTGTTTGTCAACGGGCAGATGTGGCTCAGACAGCGAACGCTGAGCACGTTAAAGAGTTGCTTTTCATCTCCAGGAGAAGGAAAGGCAATGTCATTTATTTCCTAGAAACTACTAAAGCAATACCTCACAAGACATAAACATTTAAAAGAGGCACACTACGTCTCTGGTTTTGTCATACCACAATGCCTTTGTCCAAGATTAAAATTCCCCACAGGGTGAGAGATGGAATTCTAAAAGTCAAGGATAACATCAAATTCAACATATAACTAACCCCAGACAGTATTACAGTATAGACATGCACAAGGCAATGCCCTGCTCTTTATGATGCTGTGCATGTAACTTAGCATTAGGTTTTCACATCTAACATAGGACGAAAAGTTAGCTAAAAGGTGTATTTGTTTTACTAGTTCTGTGGTCTAATGTAGTTCTGTGGCAGAAATTTGTCTTGTCACCTAAAACCCTGACAAACTGTTACAGATGCACAATCGAGAGCATCCTGTCGGGCTGTATCACCACCTGGTACGGCAACTGCACCGCCCTCAACCACAGGCTCTCCAGAGGGCGGTGTAGTCTGCTCAACACATCTCCGGGGGCAAACTACCTGCCCTCCATGACACCTACAGCACCCGATGTCACAGGAAGGCCAAAAAGATCATCAAGGACAACGACCACGCGAGCCGTTGCCTGTTCACCCCGATACCATCCAGAAGGCAGACAGATACATCAAAGCCGGGACCGAGAGACTGAAAAACAGCTTCTATCTCAAGGCCTTCAGACTGCTAAGCAGCAATCACTAACTCAGAAAGGCTTAATCACTACATAGAGACTCAAATCACTGGCCACTTTAATAAATGGATCTCAAGTCACTTTAATAATGACACTTTAATAATGTTAACATATCTTACATTACTCATATCATATGTACATACTGTACCTTATAGCATCTATTGCACCTTGCCCATGCCCCTCAGCCATCGCTCATCTATAAATTTATATGTATATATTCTTATTCCATTCCTTTAGATTTGTGTGTATTAGGTAGTTGTTGTGGAATTGTTAGATTACTTGTCAGATATTACTGCACTGTCGGAACTAGAAGCACAAGCATTATGCTACACTCGCATTAACACCTGCTAACCATGTGTATGTGACCAATAAAATGTGATTTGATTTGATTTGGATAGTCAATTCATACTGTTTACTAGGCCTGGGTAGTCCATTCCTACTGTTTACTAGGCCTGGGTAGTCCATTCATACTGTTTACTCAGCCTGGGTAGTCCATTCATACTGTTTACTAGGCCTGGCTAGTCCATTCATACTGTTTACTAGGCCTGGGTAGTCCATTCATACTGTTTACTAGGCCTGGGTAGTCCATTCATACTGTTTACTAGGCCTGGGTAGTCCATTCATACTGTTTACTAGGCCTGGATAGTCCATTCATACTGTTTACTAGGCCTGGGTAGTCCATTCATACTGTTTACTAGACCTGGGTAGTCCATTCATACTGTTTACTAGGCCTGGGTAGTCCATTCATTCTGTTTACTAGGCCTGGGTAGTCCATTCATACTGTTTACTAGGCCTGGGTAGTCCATTCATACTGTTTACTAGGCCTGGGTAGTCCATTCATACTGTTTACTAGGCCTGGGTAATCCATTCATACTGTTTACTAGGCCTGGGTAGTCCATTCATACTGTTTACTAGGCCTGGGTAATCCATTCATACTGTTTACTAGGCCTGGGTAGTCCATTCATACTGTTTACTAGGCCGGGGTAGTCCATTCATACTGTTTACTAGGCCTGGGTAGTCCATTCATACTGTTATCTAGGCCTGTATAGTCCATTTATACTGTTTACTAGGCCTGGGTAATCCATTCATACTGTTTACCTGGCCTGGGTAGTCCATTCATACTGTTTACTAGGCCTGGGTAGTCCATTCATACTGTTTACTAGGCCTGGGTAGTACATTCTCAAAATGGAGACTGCCAGTTAATGTTATTCCTCCCTATCCTCTAACAAAAGCGTGAATCCATTCTAATTGCCTTGGAAGAAAGCAGATAAAGACAAACGAATGGTTAGCCTGATCAACACCTCTAGGCCTTGGACTCTACAGCCCTACATTTATATACAGGAAACATCCAGTTGCTCTAGCTGCTGCTTTGAATAGCCCCGTTAAGTGTAAATTATCCTGTCCTTGGTGGGGGAAAAATGCAGAGAGAAATCATTAAAGCACATTAGACTATTAACATTCCAAAGAGCATTTATCTTGTGGATCAATAGGTTCTCATCTTCTTTAGAGGACTCTTTGGTGTCCTTAAGCCATTATGAGGTAGATTATGACCATAATCAATTCATTACATGCAGATAGAACAATAATGATTGACACCATTGGAACCAATAATCATTTCAAGTGAAGTGATTTTTTTCAACGATTTTTTTCTTAAACTATATATTTTTTTAAAAAGGTCTTTAAAAAAAAAGGACACACACTTACCATTTAATTTTAGAACAATATATTAAACACAATTTGTGCTGGATTTGCTGGTATGTTGTTTAAGTTTTAAAGAATGAAGTGATTATTGACACGTTAACATAGTGTCTTGTCTGTCACGTATTCTGCAGTTTAGACTGAAGAGTCTGTGTTAAATGCATTCACTCCAAAACGTCTCTTGGCAATAATTTACTTGCTGCAGATCAAGCAACACTTCACCATATGACATTCCCTGCTTTGCTGGCTGTGTGTGAAGACACCATACTCCACCAATGGATTGGATCTGAAATGTACCATTTTAAGATCTGTGACGCTCCAATCAACACCAAGATGTTCAGACATTTATTATTGGGTCGTATTGCCGTCTTGACTTGGATGTGACGTCACAGTCCAAAGTCTATTTTTGTAACCTCATGGAAAATAAACAAAATAGATATTCTATCTTTTGGATTTGTAAACAAGAAGAGGAAAAAAAAAACACACACACACACATTTTATTTTTAGAAAATAAATAGATATATTGGTGTTTAAATATCAATGCTCCCTTTATGCGTTGTTGACCTACATTTACAATAATGTAGACACAATCACTGTGTGGCCCAGAGTCAACATACACAAACCAGCGTGGCACTCCCTTTGACTGGATGTAGATTTGATGAACATGATACCACCCCATTATCACTCCCTCTGTGAGCCCCAGCCAGTCTGTTGACTGTGACTCGTATTGTTAAGGACCAATACACCCCCCCCCCCCCTTTCCTCCAACCCGCTCCATGCCAATAATAGCCCTAAATGGGAATAAAATGACTTTTCACTTTTTCATTCAGTTGTTATGCTAAAAAGTGTAACCTTGAAGTGACCGCTGCCATGCTTACGTGGATTGGCCTTTTCTCCGCAGCCTTTCCGCGCTGAATAGTCTGAGCAGGAGATCCTTCTGTTCCCCATATGGCACCATTGTCTTGGTAATGCCGTACAATGCTCCCCCTCGGAGCTTGCTCCAGGCCCTGCTGCTAGAGAATAAACTGTTGGTTTCATAGAGGCAGGAGGAGACAGGAGGAGGCATGCTCGGGACAGGCAGGAGGCCTGTGGACACAATGAATGTGTTACAAATAGCACCCTATTCCCTATGTAGTGCACTCCTTTTGATCAAATGTAGTGCACTATATAGGGAATATGGTGCCAGTTGGGACACACACAGACAGAGGCTGGCTGTGAGATGTGGGGATCCCATACGCGTGGCAGGTCCTGGTCCTTTCCCCCCCTATGGACACTGACAAGCGGCTAGGCTCCAGGCGGTAGGAGGCAGAGGAAATTGAAAGCATTCCCAATCCCGGTCGCCGCGCTGGGAAACTAGGAGGAGAAGGATAGAGGAGAAGATATTTTGAAAAGTTTTGTGAAAGGAAAGGTATTTTATTGGCTTGTATTACAAATAATAAATCATTATGACAGACATTTTTGTGTAACTAAAATGGGGTGACTTTCGCCCAAAACATAAAGATTATCTTTAGCTATAAAAATCATCTTGAATCCATTGTAGTCAATGGACGACCGATTATCTTAATGCTTGTGGGAAACTCCCCCAGTGAATAAGAAGGGCTGTGATGGTAAGAGGTTTTTAAATACAGCAGGTCATTGTTAGGTACCTCTGTCAGAGTTTATGAGGATAATCCTGGTTCTAAAACGATTTCATCTTAATCCCGTTAGTTCAAGATATCTTCACGTGATTATGCTTTGGTTTTATGACAACTGTAATTTCCTGTTAGATTTAATGTTAGCCGTTGGTTGTGACTGACATTAAAAAAATGTGATCACACAGAAGCTGTTTATTTCTGGGTGTTAGATTACAGTAAAACAATGCAACGGTCCTGCTATTTTCTCCCTAATTATTTCAAAATCATTTGAAAACAGATGTTAGTTTTCTTATGTTCTCACTTTTAGCTTGTGCTCATTACGTCACTCTCTATATCTCTCCTTTGTCTAGACTCAGGGCTTTGGGAATATTTCCTCCCATAGTTCCCTTTGTCCGTGAGGCTCTTGGATTGTCAGAATTGGGGCCCATGTTAAACGAATCAGTCAGGCAGTTGCTGAGTAGACAACTAGCTAACACTAACTAAAATCAAATAAGGTGCCATGAGAACACTAATTGGCCTTAAGGTCACAAGAGAGTCATCACATTTCTCCAGCCTCCTTTTTCCTCCTCCAGCCGTCAGGGCAGACAGAAGACGGTGTAGGACAGATTAATTAAGCGTTTGCACCTACATTTGCAACTGTTTTTTTTTAACAGGAAATGAATAGACCAAACTCCCATTGTTTTGCAAAAAAACGTTGTATTCCAAAGTTTTTTGCTGTTTGCAAAAGCAACCTATTTGCCCATATTCCTTTTGGAGGTTGTGTTGTAAATTAAACATTGACGACAGATCAAAGGGTCAACTAAGGGTTAAGATAAATAACAAAACATTAAGGTCAAATTGATACAGTTTGTTTTGGAGTTTTAGCCTATACCTAACTTGAAATCTTTAGTAAATCTTTAGTAAATCCTCAGTAAATCTTTAGTAAATGTTAGTAAATCTTTAGTAAATGTTAGTAAATATTCAGTAACTCTTTAGTAAATCATCAGTAAATGTTCAATAAATGTTCAATAAATCTTCATTAAATCTTTAGTAAATGTTCATTAAATCTTTAGTAAATCCTCAGTAAATCTTTGGTGTATCTTCAGTAAACCTGTCCCTGTGTGTGTTGTGTTCAGCAGGCCATAAACTCCCATACCTTCCTGGTTCCTGTTCTTCTACTTGATCCCACTTCCCCTGTTTTACACTCTGTCTTCCTTCTCTCTCTGCTTTAATAAATGGTGTCCCCACAACATTAATGTGAGAAGTGCTGGAACATGGCTCAGGGACTCCTGGGCGGCGTCCCAAACGGCACCCTCTTTCCTTTATAGCGCACTACCTTTGACCAGGGCCAATAGGGATCTGGTCAAAAGTAATGCACTGTATAGGGAATATAGTGCCATTTGTGACTACTCTCTACTGCTAGGATGGGACTGGAGGCTTTGGGATTGGAAGGGTCACCTGGTCAATGAATATGAAGGCTTCTCCTATTATAACTTTGTCAATGACAAATAACAAACTGTTGGTATATGAAATGCTACATTGCATCATTTTGTGGAGGACAAGGGACATTTTCAGCTTGGCTGCCTGTACACCAGCCTCTAAGCCTAGCCGTGGAAAAGCAGTTTGTTTGACCCTAAGGAGTGAGAATTGACAAAGCAAGCCAGAAGCATTTGTTTCTTCCGCTAAGCCAAAGATTGAAAATGATTTCCCAATGCCCCGTTTGAGATCCGCGTGAAAGGGGTCATCAATTATGTCCTGATACCTGACACAATATTGTACCTATTTTACTGACCACTGCTTTCCGCCCGACCAGATAGCATCTCTTTTATCAGGCCATTATTGATGGTGAGTTTGAGCACTGCAAACAGACCCACTATGTGTGGGTTTATTACTATTTCTCTACAGCAAGGTGTTGTTAGTTTTGAGGAGATGAAGAGAGCCACTATTACTGTACTACTGTACTGCTAAAAATAATTATAATACAAATACTACAACTACTACTATTACTACTGTACTGCTAAAAATAATTATAATAAAAATACTACTACTACTACTATTACTACTGCTATTACTACTACTACCACTACTGTACTGCTAAAAATAATTATAATAAGAATACTACTACTACTACTACTACTACTATTACTACTACTATTGCTACTACTACCACTACTGTACTGCTAAAAATAATTATAATAAGAATACTACTACTACTACTACTACTACTACTACTACTACTACTACTACTACTACTACTACTACTACTACTACTGTACTACTAAAAAATAAATAATAACAATACTACTACTACTACTATTACTACTACTACTACTACTGTACTGCTAAAAATACTACTACTACTGCTACTACTACTACTACTACTACTACTACTACTACCACTACTGTACTGCTAAAAATAATACTACTACTACTACTACTGTACTGCTAAAAATACTACTACTACTACTATTACTACTACTACCACTACTGTACAGCTAAAAATAACAATAATACAAATACTACTACTACCACTACTAATATTACTACTACTATTACTACTACTACGGTACTGCTAAAAATACTACTACTACTACTACTACTACTGCTGCTACTACTACTACTACTACTACTACTACTACTACTACTACTACTACTACTACTACTACTACTACCACTACTGTACTGCAAAAAATACTACTACTACTACTACTACTACTTTTACTACTACAACTACTGTACTGCTAAAAATAATAATAATAACAATACCACTACTACTACTACTACTACTACTACTACTACTATTACTACTGTACTGCTAAACATGTGAC
Source organism: Salvelinus fontinalis (assembly GCF_029448725.1). Lineage (NCBI taxonomy): Eukaryota > Metazoa > Chordata > Actinopteri > Salmoniformes > Salmonidae > Salvelinus > Salvelinus fontinalis. The sequence goes on along the minus strand of NC_074665.1, from coordinate 95,106,120 downwards.
ACATTAAATAGTATTAACAATACTACTACTACTATTACTACTACTTCTTCTACTACTGCTACTATCTATTACGACCACTACTATCAATAACACTACTAACTCTACTACTACTACTACCTTTACTACCACTACTACCAATAACACTACTAATGCTACTACTACTAAAAATAATAATAATAGATATAACAATACTTTTCATAATAATAAAAAAATTTGGTAATTATTTCTGTATTTCCTGACTACCAAAATAAGTCATGTTCATATGTACTATGTAGTGTAGCGTTGGAGGCGTTTTCAAACCACACCACCATAATGATATCTGTTTATTAGTCTGACCATCCACACCACCATAATGATACCTGTTTATTAGTCTGAACCAACCACACCACCATAATGATACCTGTTTATTAGTCTGACCATCCACACCACCATAATGATACCTGTTTATTAGTCTGAACCGACCACACCACCATAATGATATCTGTTTATTAGTCTGACCATCCACACCACCATAATGATACCTGTTTATTAGTCTGAACCGACCACACCACCATAATGATATCTGTTTATTAGTCTGACCATCCACACCACCATAATGATACCTGTTTATTAGTCTGAACCGACCACACCACCATAATGATATCTGTTTATTAGTCTGACCATCCACACCACCATAATGATACCTGTTTATTAGTCTGAACCGACCACACCACCATAATGATATCTGTTTATTAGTCTGAACCGACCACACCACCATAATGATACCTGTTTATTAGTCTGAACCGACCACACCACCATAATGATACCTGTTTATTAGTCTGAACCGACCACACCACCATAATGATATCTGTTTATTAGTCTGACCATCCACACCACCATAATGATACCTGTTTATTAGTCTGACCATCCACACCACCATAATGATACCTGTTTATTAGTCTGAACCAACCACACCACCATAATGATATCTGTTTATTAGTCTGACCATCCACACCACCATAATGATACCTGTTTATTAGTCTGAACCAACCACACCACCATAATGATATCTGTTTATTAGTCTGAACCAACCACACCACCATAATGATATCTGTTTATTAGTCTGAACCAACCACACCACCATAATGATATCTGTTTATTAGTCTGACCATCCACACCACCATAATGATATCTGTTTATTAGTCTGACCATCCACACCACCATAATGATATCTGTTTATTAGTCTGAACCAACCACACCACCATAATGATACCTGTTTATTAGTCTGACCAACCACACCACCATAATGATACCTGTTTATTAGTCTGAACCAACCACACCACCATAATGATACCTGTTTATTAGTCTGAACCAACCACACCACCATAATGATACCTGTTTATTAGTCTGAACCAACCACACCACCATAATGATACCTGTTTATTAGTCTGAACCAACCACACCACCATAATGATACCTGTTTATTAGTCTGAACCAACCACACCACCATAATGATACCTGTTTATTAGTCTGAACCAACCACACCACCATAATGATACCTGTTTATTAGTCTGACCAACCACACCACCATAATGATACCTGTTTATTAGTCTGAACCAACCACACTACCATAATGATACCTGTTTATTAGTCTGAACCAACCACACTACCATACTGATACCTGTTTATTAGTCTGACCATCCACACCACCATAATGATACCTGTTTATTAGTCTGACCAGCCACACCACCATAATGATACCTGTTTATTAGTCTGACCATCCACACCACCATAATGATATCTGTTTATTAGTCTGAACCAACCACACCACCATAATGATAGCTGTTTATTGGGCTCTCCAGACATAGAGCTGGGAGTACATGAGTTAACCACTGGAAAGGAGAAGACAAAAGAGAATGGAAAAGCATTGTAACACATCTACTTGCTGTAAAACTCTATAAAGCAGTGCTGTTTAATCTTCATTTTGCTGAGAGAAGTGTGAAGGTCTAGTAAAAGCAAACTGTTTTTTTGTGCAAATGGAGTTGTAAATGGGATTTTTTTTAAGTACCCAGCGCCAGGGTAATGTCTTGAGGTACCGACACAGCAATCCTCTGGCAATGATTTATGTGCCGGGGCAGCCACAAATTGACTTGTATGCAAGAAATGTAAATGGGTCTGGGACGTTTGATGGAGAAGCTCATTTCCAGACTTAAATGTTTTAAATTAACGGCACAAATGTTAATGGACATTTTTTTTTTATCCCCCCCCCTTTTTCTATTTCCCTTAACGTAATTAACATTACAGGTCAGTTTATTATACAAACATTGATATTGCTCCCAGATTTGCAAGGATCAATGGATTTGATGAAGAGGATTCATTTCGGGGGAAAAAAACTTTGAAATTAGCTGAGGGAACGAGGTAAATATTTGAAATGATAGATGTTGGTGGTGTGGTCGGGCATGGGACAGAGTAAATCAAATGGAAGGTAGCTACCAACACGGAACAAACAGACACAGAAGACAGTCAACAAAGACAACAGTGTGAATCTAACTTCATTTCTCATCCGACCAAGGAGTTGTGAAGCAGATATTTCTTTGGGGGAAAATCTTTTGTTACACTGTGACATATAATTATTTCATGTTTATCTACCACTTACGATTATAATAATAGCTAGAAACATGGGTTTATGAGACATGTTTTGACCCATGTTGAAGAGGGTGAACTTAAACCTGAGGACCTCTGCTGGAGACCTTGATGAACATCGTGTTAGATTCCTGTTCATTGTACAGGCACGGGCAGTGCCACCCAATAACCTGCTATTCTGCCTGAAGTGTGTTCTCATTCACTGCTCCCCACACATGTAAAACACGTTGGATTGGTGTAGGGAGGTACACAGTACAGGCAGTACAGACAGTAGAGACAGTACAGAGAGCACAGACAGTAAAGACAATAGAGAGACAGTACAGACAGTATAGACAGTAGAGATAGTAGAGACAGCAGAGACATTACAGACAGTAGATACAGTACAGACAGCAGAGACAGTAGAGACAGTACAGACAGTACAGCCAATACAGACAGTACAGACAGTAGAGACATTACAGACAGTAGAGACAGTAGAGACAGTAGAGACAGTAGAGACAGTACAGCCAATACAGACAGTGGAGACAGTAGAGACAGTAGAGACAGTAGAGACATTACAGACAGTAGAGACATTACAGACAGTAGAGACAGTAGAGACAGTAGAGACAGTACAGCCAATACAGACAGTAGAGACAGTAGAGACAGTAGAGACAGTAGAGACATTACAGACAGTAGAGACAGTAGAGACAGTACAGACAGTAGAGACAGTAGAGACAGTACAGACAGTAGAGACAGTAGAGACAGTAGAGACAGTACAGACAGTACAGACAGTAGAGACAGTAGAGACAGTAGAGACAGTAGAGACAGTACAGCCAATACAGACAGTAGAGACAGTAGAGACAGTAGAGACAGTAGAGACAGTAGAGACAGTATAGTTTCATCCTGAACTGGATGTCTAAATATGGTGTTCAACATCATTGGGGTTAAACCCAAACAAGATCTATAGAGATATTGAATAAGTTGAACACTTTATCATTAAATCACCTTAACCAACAAGAGAGTAGCAAAACATGAGTTGACAGTACTACCCATCTGTTACATCTCTCATTGTTTTACTAACAACAATTTACATATTACTTGGTGCAAAATAAATGTATTAAGGGCAAAATGTACCATAAACCTCATTGTCCTTTAACTAAAAGCCACAAAACAGCCAAATCCAATCAACAGTGTCACCACAGGAAAGTAGAATATGCCCACAGCTTTGGTTAAGCTCATTCACCACGACTGACTGGAATTTAAAGATTCAACACTCACCCAGAACATTTACTGGCTGGATGGTCTCACTTTGACAAACTGCATAAAGGGGAATTTAAATGAAAGAGGAGGCAATAATCTCAACTCTTCTCTCCTCCTGGGGGACAGACAGAGAAAATGGAGGAAATGGATTTAAACTGTACAGTTTCAGTTAGTGTTGGCTAATCCACACGATGCGTACATCAAGAGCTCAGAATAATCGTTTTTAAGTGACAGACTAGAAAGCAGTTATTTTAAAGAAGTATCAACGGCTAGGGGGCCGTAGATTATTACATTTGGCTTTTCAAAAATAATTGTAGGTATATTTATTTCAGAGTTATAACAGAAGGGTTTGCAGGTTATGCAGGTGTCAAAAACATGACCAAAAAACCCCCAGAAATGATGCCAGCTCTGCCATGTTAGATCAGTATTAGTAGGTTATCACCTATCAACATTGATTTGAGAAACACAGGGACAATGCTCCCAGCGTGCTCCATTGAATGTTAAATAGATAAAGAGCCTCATAGCAAAGACAGACAGAGCCATTGCCCCCCTGTTACCACTTAGCCCTATTAGGCTGGCCTCTCTTCCCCATACAATCAAGAACCCCTACTGTGCATTTAAATAGATCCTCAATCAATGGCCATAGAGAGAAATAAAGAAGCAAACCAAGAGGATATCTCAGGGGCAAACATGATAGTAGTATTATGATGAAATGGAGCAGCTTGTGAGCAGCTCTATACTTTGATGAGGAAGCTATCATTCTAATCGTTCCCCAGTGGAATAGAGTCCTCTGTTATTAGGAGACAATTTGTCCCTTTTGGCCACTTCTTCATCTTCTTCTTCTTTTAGCCTCGAGGCATGGCGGCTCTCATGTTGCAGCCAGTTCCCCTCTCTCTCTCTCTCTCTGCTCTCCCTCTCTTATCCTCCTTACTAACCTTATTTTGCATCATAGATCCAACTCCAGTGCATGACTCCAGTATTTTTCTTAGTTCATAAAAATACAGTTTTGGGGGAGAGAGGAAATGCATAGATGGTCTTTAGTTCTTTATGCAAAAGCAATCTGATAAGGTTTCCAAAAAACACTGGCAACAAAATGTATAAAGCCATAACAGTGAGAGTTCTGTTGTTAGTTACGTTTAAAAAAAAACATTTTCAAGCTCGACATCATCAGTTCCTCCTCTGACATCACAGACAAATAATACGAAGTGGGTTCTACGGCAACTTTGTCTGCGTCCCAAATGGCAGCCTATTCCTTATTTGGTGCCCTGCTTTAGGAACAGAGAGCGTAGTGAACAGGGTGTCATTTGGAACGTAACCTTTGTGTTTCTGATAGGGTTCAGTGGTGATGCAGCAGCCACAGTGGCAGTCAGACCAGTGTTGTCAGACCAGTCGCCTGCTTCTGCTGTACTCATACAGAACCCCCCCCGCCCTGTGTCCATTCAAATAGAATTACTACGACGGAAACCACCCTTCGGATCCACACATCCACCCTCACTGACCTCAATCTGGACTCCACCAAGTCTAGAAATTATATTTCTATGCCTGTAACTTTAAAAATATGAACTGAGAAATACAGTAACCCATCATGGCATCATTGACTTGAATGGGGGATTCCCGAGTGTTCTAGTAATTCTGTTTCTATGGCTGTATCTGCCGTTGGTTGGTCGTTGGTGACAGGGGCACATTGTGTTCCCTCTCCTTTCCCTTTAACCAGTCAGCCATGGACTACATGGTTTGTTGTGGGCCCAAGATCAGAAGGAGGAAGCTTGAATAATGTCTTCCTCCTCTTTGAGGGGAGGGACACGCTCTGCTGATTATAGAATAGCTTTGACAGGACAGAGGAAACTATGTCTGTGTACCAAATGGCTCCCTATTCCCTATGTAGTGCACTACTGTTGACCAGGGCCCATAGGGTACTGCACTATGTAAGGACAAGGACACAGTTTGGGATGCAATCCAAGGCTTTTGTCCAATTCCCCCCACAAAGAAAAGTTCAGTCAAAAAAAAGGCTGCAGCCCAAGCTGGTCTTTTGAAAACAGATGCCGCTGGCCTATTGCTTATCGTAGCATTATAAACTTCTCGTACCAAACAAACAGCTCCCACCTCACTAAGCCTGGCCACCACCGAGCCATCAAAGGATAGACCAAAGAGTTCACACCCCCTGGGTAAGAAAGCTTGAGTAATATTGAGCTAAGGCCACCGTGAACTCTTATGTCTCACTTCACATTATATTTTGTATTAATTTTAAGCTTTAAAAAACTAACAGAAACCCGACAGCCATTAGACATCCTTTGGTTGTACAGTATAACATATGGATGCTCTGGTTTTAGTAAAAGCTTTTTTGGGTGTGAAAATCTGCCAACAGTAGCTGGTAGATGAAACATAATGTTCTAGTCTTAAATCCTTAATGAGGACTATTTGACTTGAGACCCAAACTGAGATTAACAGCTGTACTGAATAAATGTATCCCCTGTCACACACACACACACACACACACACACACACACACACACACACACACACACACACACACACACACACACACACACACACACACACACACACACACACACACACACACACACACACACACACACACACACACACACACACACACACACACACACACACACACACACACAACCCCTACCCCCCCACCCCCTACTCACACAATCCAAATCCCGAATTAGCATTTCATTCAATGTAACAAGGCCAATATGTTTCCAGAAGTGCTGCCATACTGAAACAAGCTTCCCTTACCAAACAGAGCCTGAGGGCTGGAGGCTGAGGGAGGGTTGACTCCAGGGACCCCGGCAGGCTCCAGAGCCTATTTGTTCAGCAGAATTTGTTATTCTGTCACAGCAGGCCTGTCACAAGTGAAATCATTTAAATGTCCAATCCTGTATTTAAGCAGACTGTCTCTTGGAGAACATATGAGCAGTGCTCACAATTTATAGCCTGGCTGGAAAGAGGTTAAGATAGACAGCCAGGCTGTACCAGAGGTTACGATAGATAGCCAGGCTGTACCAGAGGTTACGATAGATAGCCAGGCTGTACCAGAGGTTAAGATAGATAGCCAGGCTGTACCAGAGGTTAAGATAGATAGCCAGGCTGTACCGGAGGTTAAGATAGATAGCCAGGCTGTACCAGAGGTTAAGATAGATAGCCAGGCTGTACCAGAGGTTACGATAGATAGCCAGGCTGTAACCGGAGGTTACGATAGATAGCCAGGCTGTACCAGAGGTTACGATAGATAGCCAGGCTGTACCAGAGGTTAAGATAGATAGCCAGGCTGTACCAGAGGTTAAGATAGATAGCCAGGCTGTACCGGAGGTTAAGATAGATAGCCAGGCTGTACCAGAGGTTAAGATAGATAGCCAGGCTGTACCAGAGGTTAAGATAGATAGCCAGGCTGTACCAGAGGTTAAGATAGATAGCCAGGCTGTACCAGTGGTTAAGATAGATAGCCAGGCTGTACCAGAGGTTAAGATAGATAGCCAGGCTGTACCAGAGGTTAAGATAGATAGCCAGGCTGTACCAGAGGTTAAGATAGACAGCCAGGCTGTACCAGAGGTTAAGATAGATAGCCAGGCTGTACCAGAGGTTAAGATAGACAGTCAGGCTGTACCAGAGGTTAAGATAGACAGCCAGGCTGTACCAGAGGTTAAGATAGACAGCCAGGCTGTACCAGAGGTTAAGATAGACAGCCAGGCTGTACCAGAGGTTAAGATAGATAGCCAGGCTGTACCAGAGGTTACGATAGATAGCCAGGCTGTACCAGAGGTTAAGATAGATAGCCAGGCTGTACCAGAGGTTAAGATAGATAGCCAGGCTGTACCAGAGGTTACGATAGATAGCCAGGCTGTACCAGAGGTTAAGATAGATAGCCAGGCTGTACCAGAGGTTAAGATAGATAGCCAGGCTGTACCAGAGGTTACGATAGATAGCCAGGCTGTACCAGAGGTTAAGATAGATAGCCAGGCTGTACCAGAGGTTAAGATAGATAGCCAGGCTGTACCAGAGGTTAAGATAGATAGCCAGGCTGTACCAGTGGTTATCATAGATAGCCAGGCTGTACCAGAGGTTAAGATAGATAGCCAGGCTGTACCAGAGGTTAAGATAGACAGCCAGGCTGTACCAGAGGTTACGATAGATAGCCAGGCTGTACCAGAGGTTAAGATAGATAGCCAGGCTGTACCAGAGGTTAAGATAGATAGCCAGGCTGTACCAGAGGTTAAGATAGATAGCCAGGCTGTACCAGAGGTTAAGATAGATAGCCAGGCTGTACCAGAGGTTAAGATAGACAGCCAGGCTGTACCAGAGGTTAAGATAGATAGCCAGGCTGTACCAGAGGTTAAGATAGACAGCCAGGCTGTACCAGAGGTTACGATAGATAGCCAGGCTGTACCAGAGGTTAAGATAGATAGCCAGGCTGTACCAGAGGTTAAGATAGACAGCCAGGCTGTACCAGAGGTTAAGATAGATAGCCAGGCTGTACCAGAGGTTAAGATAGACAGCCAGGCTGTACCAGAGGTTAAGATAGATAGCCAGGCTGTACCAGAGGTTAAGATAGATAGCCAGGCTGTACCAGAGGTTAAGATAGATAGCCAGGCTGGACCAGAGGTTTAGATAGATAGCCAGGCTGTAACAAACGGCACCCTGCTCCCTATATAGTGCACTACTTTGATCAAGGCCTATAGGATAGTGCACTACGTAGGGAATATGGTGCCATTTGTTACTCAGTAAAAGTGTTTGATGGAGCGAGGGGAGAAACAGAGACAGGGTCGTGTGGAAGCTGATGTAGTAGTCCTGGTCCTCTCTCCCCATATGAAACAAGAACAAACACAAGTCTTCTGGAATCAATATCTTGGGGATTCATTCTTCGTTCAAAACTGTAGCCGAGCAGAGAGAGTAAGTGGTTATGTTTTCAACTTATGGTAGCATTTGATTTGGATTGTCCTATGTAGATGCTGGTGGATAGTTTCAATAACTGTCAACAACATTCCAACTAACTGTCCACTAACCTTAACCCTAACCTTAACCCTAACCATAACCAAACCCTAACCCTAGCCCTGGCCCTTACCCTAAACCTAACCATAACCCAACCCTAACCCTTGGCCCTTACCCTAAACCTAACCATAACCCAACCCTAACTCTAGCCATAACCCAACCCTAACCCTAAACCAACCCTAACCCAACCCTAACCCTTGGCCCTTACCCTAAACCTAACCATAACCCAACCCTAACTCTAGCCATAACCCAACCCTAACCCTAAACCAACCCAACCCTAACCCTAGCCCTGGCCCTTACCCTAACCCTAACCATAACCCAACCCTAACTCTAGCCATAACCCAACCCTAACCCTAAACCAACCCAACCCTAACCCTAGCCCTGGCCCTTACCCTAAACCTAACACGAATCCTAGCCCTAACCCTAACCATAACCCAACCCTAACCCTAGCCCTGGCCCTTACCCTAACCCTAACCCTAACCATAACCCAACCCTAACCCTAGCCCTGGCCCTTACCCTAAACCTAACCATAACCCAACCCTAACCCTAGCCCTTACCCTAACCCTAACCATAACCCAACCCTAACCCTAGTCCTGGCCCTTACCCTAACCCTAACCATAACCCAACCCTAACCCTAGCCCTGGCCCTTACCCTAACCCTAACCATAACCCAACCCTAACCCTAGTCCTGGCCCTTACCCTAACCCTAACCATAACCCAACCCTAACCCTAGCCCTGGCCCTTACCCTAACCCTAACCATAACCCAACCCTAACCCTAGTCCTGGCCCTTACCCTAACCCTAACCATAACCCAACCCTAACCCTAGCCCTGGCCCTTACCCTAAACCTAACCATAACCCAACCCTAACCCTAGCCCTGGCCCTTACCCTAAACCTAACCATAACCCAACCCTAACCCTAGCCCTGGCCCTTACCCTAACCCTAACCATAACCCAACCCTAACCCTAGTCCTGGCCCTTACCCTAACCCTAACCATAACCCAACCCTAACCCTAGCCCTGGCCCTTACCCTAAACCTAACACGAATCCTAGCCCTAACCCTAACCATAACCCAACCCTAACCCTAGCCCTGGCCCTTACCCTCTATTGTCGGCCTGTAGTTGTATTGTTAGTCCTCTGACTATATAAGAGTTGTGTATTGTCATCCTATAGTTGTATTGTTAGTCCTCTGACTATATAAGAGTTGTGTATTGTCATCCTATAGTTGTATTGTTAGTCCTCTGACTATATAAGAGTTGTGTATTGTCATCCTATAGTTGTATTGTTAGTCCTCTGACTATATAAGAGTTTTCTATTGTCGGCCTATAGTTGTATTGTTAGTCCTCTGACTATAGAAGAGTTGTGTATTGTCATCCTATAGTTGTATTGTTAGTCCTCTGACTATAGAAGAGTTGTGTATTGTCATCCTATAGTTGTATTGTTAGTCCTCTGACTATAGAAGAGTTGTTTATTGTAAGCCTACAGTTGTATTGTTAGTCCTCTGACTATAGAAGAGTTGTTTATTGTAAGCCTACAGTTGTATTGTTAGTCCTCTGACTATATAAGAGTTGTTTATTGTAAGCCTACAGTTGTATTGTTAGTCCTCTGACTATAGAAGAGTTGTTTATTGTAAGCCTACAGTTGTATTGTTAGTCCTCTGACTATATAAGAGTTGTTTATTGTAAGCCTACAGTTGTATTGTTAGTCCTCTGACTATAGAAGAGTTGTTTATTGTAAGCCTACAGTTGTATTGTTAGTCCTCTGACTATAGAAGAGTTGTTTATTGTAAGCCTACAGTTGTATTGTTAGTCCTCTGACTATATAAGAGTTGTTTATTGTAAGCCTACAGTTGTATTGTTAGTCCTCTGACTATATAAGAGTGATGTCAACAATGCTTTAACAGCTAATAATATACCTTTCCTTTTTTAAGAGAAAGTTAGAAAAACATAGAAAACCATGTTCAGATAAACATAAGAAATGTGGAGCTGTTGAAACAAGTCATTTGTTGGCTTAGTCATATTGCATTGCTGTTTTGGACGTGGGGATACAAGAGACTGTGGTCTGACGACAGAACTAGTTTGATATTGACGGGTAATGGACCTGTCGCGGTTGATGGATTCCTACCTCAGAGGGATATCCGCAAAACCCCCCACCCCAACTGAAGACAAGCACACACTTACTATGAGTAAACAGATAGGATGTGTCCCAAATGGCTCATATTCCCTATGTAGTGAACTACTTTCGACCAGAGACCAAATGGCTCATATTCCCTATGTAGTGAACTACTTTCGACCAGAGACCATAGGGCACCTTATTCCCTATATAGTGAACTACTTTCGACCAGAGACCATAGGGCACCTTATTCCCTATGCAGTGAACTACTTTCGACCAGAGACCATAGGGCACCTTATTCCCTATGCAGTGAACTACTTTCGACCAGAGACCATAGGGCACCTTATTCCCTATGTAGTGAACTACTTTCGACCAGAGACCATAGGGCACCTTATTCCCTAGTGTAAAAACACCAGGAAATCAGCTCCAATTGATTTTAATTCAAGAAATCTGTTCCCAAGTATTCCCAAGCATAATAGAGAGACATTTGATCATATATAAAAATAAGCGCACCATGCAGACTCTAGATTCTACCCCACCATGCAGACTCTAGATTCTACCCCACCATGCAGACTCTAGATTCTACCCCACCATGCAGACTCTAGATTCTACCGCACCATGCAGACTCTAGATTCTACCGCACCATGCAGACTCTAGATTCTACCCCACCATGCAGACTCTAGATTCTACCCCACCATGCAGACTCTAGATTCTACCCCACCATGCAGACTCTAGATTCTACCGCACCATGCAGACTCTAGATTCTACCGCAACATGCAGACTCTAGATTCTACCACACCATGCAGACTCTAGATTCTACCGCACCATGCAGACTCTAGATTCTACCGCACCATGCAGACTCTAGATTCTACCGCACCATGCAGACTCTAGATTCTACCGCACCATGCAGACTCTAGATTCTACCGCACCATGCAGGCTCTAGATTCGACCGCACCATGCAGACTCTTGATTCTACCGCACCATGCAGACTCTAGATTCTACCGCACCATGCAGACTCTAGATTCTACCCCACCATGCAGACTCTAGATTCGAACGCACCATGCAGACTCTGGGTTCTACCGCACCATGCAGACTCTAGATTCTACCCCACCATGCAGACTCTAGATTCTACCCCACCACGCAGACTCTAGATTCTACCGCACCATGCAGACTCTAGATTCTACCCCACCATGCAGACTCTGAGTTCTACCCCACCACGCAGACTCTGGGTTCTACCGCACCATGCAGACTCTGGGTTCTACCGCACCATGCAGACCTTGGGTTCTACCCCACCATGCAGACTCTGGGTTCTACCCCACCATGCAGACTCTAGATTCTACCCCACCATGCAGACTCTGGGTTCTACCCCACCATGCAGACTCTAGATTCTACCCCACCACGCAGACTCTAGATTCTACCGCACCATGCAGACTCTAGATTCTACCCCACCATGCAGACTCTGAGTTCTACCCCACCACGCAGACTCTGGGTTCTACCGCACCATGCAGACTCTGGGTTCTACCGCACCATGCAGACCTTGGGTTCTACCCCACCACGCAGACTCTGGGTTCTACCCCACCATGCAGACTCTGGGTTCTACCCCACCATGCAGACTCTGGATTCTACCGCACCATGCAGACTCTAGATTCTACCCCACCATGCAGACTCTGAGTTCTACCCCACCACGCAGACTCTGGGTTCTACCGCACCATGCAGACCTTGGGTTCTACCCCACCATGCAGACTCTGGGTTCTACCCCACCATGCAGACTCTGGGTTCTAATCCACTATGCAGACTCTGGGTTCTAACCCACTATGTAGACTATGGGTTCTAATCCACTATGCAGACGCTGGGTTCCAACCAACTATGTAAACTATGGGTTCTAATCCACTATGCAGACGCTGGGTTCCAACCAACTATGTAGACTCTGGGTTCTAACCCACTATGTAAACTATGGGTTCTAATCCACTATGCAGACGCTGGGTTCCAACCAACTATGTAGACTCTGGGTTCTAACCCACTATGTAAACTATGTGTTCTAATCCACTATGCAGACGCTGGGTTCCAACCAACTATGTAGACTCTGGGTTCTAATCCACTATGCAGATTCTGGGTTCTAACCAACTCTGCAGACTCTGGGTTCTAACCCACTATGTAAACTCTGGGTTCTAACCCACTATGCAGACTCTGGGTTCTAACCAACTATGTAGACTCTGGGTTCTAACCCACTATGTAAACTATGGGTTCTAATCCACTATGCAGACTCTGGGTTCTAACCCACTATGCAGACTCTGGGTTCTAACCAACTATGTAGACTCTGGGTTCTAATCCACTATGCAGACTCTGGGTTCTAACCAACTATGTAGACTCTGGGTTCTAATCCACTATGTAAACTATGGGTTCTAACCAACTATGTAGACTCTGGGTTCTAATCCACTATGCAGACTCTGGGTTCTAACCAACTATGTAGACTCTGGGTTCTAACCCACTATGTAAACTATGGGTTCTAATCCACTATGCAGACTCTGGGTTCTAACCCACTATGCAGACTCTGGGTTCTAACCAACTATGTAGACTATGGGTTCTAACCCACTATGTAAACTATGGGTTCTAATCCACTATGTAAACTATGGGTTCTAATCCACTATGCAGACTCTGGGTTCTAACCCACTATGCAGACTCTGGGTTCTAACCAACTATGTAGACTCTGGGTTCTAACCCACTATGTAAACTATGGGTTCTAATCCACTATGCAGACTCTGGGTTCTAACCAACTATGTAGACTCTGGGTTCTAATCCACTATGCAGATTCTGGGTTCTAACCAACTATGTAGACTCTGGGTTCTAACCCACTATGCAGACTCTGGGTTCTAACCAACTATGTAGACTCTGGGTTCTAACCAACTATGTAGACTCTGGGTTCTAATCCACTATGCAGACTCTGGGTTCTAACCCACTATGTAAACTCTGGGTTCTAACCCACTATGCAGACTCTGGGTTCTAACCAACTATGTAAACTCTGGGTTCTAATCCACTATGCAGACTCTGGGTTCTAACCAACTATGTAAACTCTGGGTTCTAATCCACTATGCAGACTCTGGGTTCTAACCAACTATGTAAACTCTGGGTTCTAATCCACTATGCAGACTCTGGGTTCTAATCCACTATGCAGACTCTGGGTTCTAACCAACTCTGCAGACTCTGGGTTCTAATCCACTATGCAGACTCTGGGTTCTAACCAACTATGTAAACTCTGGGTTCTAATCCACTATGTAGACTCTGGGTTCTAACCATCTCTGCAGACTCTGGGTTCTAACCCACTATGTAAACTCTGGGTTCTAACCCACTATGTAAACTCTGGGTTCTAATCCACTATGCAGACTCTGGGTTCTAACCCACTATGTAAACTCTGGGTTCTAATCCACTATGCAGACTCTGGGTTCTAATCCACTATGAAACTCTGGGTTCTAATCCACTATGCAGACTCTGGGTTCTAACCCACTATGTAAACTCTGGGTTCTAATCCACTAGGTAGACTCTGGGTTCTAACCATCTCTGCAGACTCTGGGTTCTAACCCACTATGTAAACTCTGGGTTCTAACCCACTATGTAAACTCTGGGTTCTAATCCACTATGCAGACTCTGGGTTCTAACCCACTATGTAAACTCTGGGTTCTAATCCACTATGCAGACTCTGGGTTCTAATCCACTATGAAACTCTGGGTTCTAATCCACTATGCAGACTCTGGGTTCTAACCCACTATGTAAACTCTGGGTTCTAACCCACTATGTAGACTCTGGGTTCTAATCCACTATGCAGACTCTGGGTTCTAACCCACTATGTAAACTCTGGGTTCTAACCCACTATGTAAACTCTGGGTTCTAACCCACTATGTAAACTCTGGGTTCTAACCCACTCTGCAGACTCTGGGTTCTAACCCACTATGTAAACTCTGGGTTCTAACCCACTATGCAGACTCTGGGCTATTAGTGTGATTTCTCATAAACATAAAAGCGTTTTGGAGGAATTCTAATCAATGGTGCAGCTCGACCCACCACGTTGACGATAGCCTATCATTAGAGATTATACTCCCTGAGTAATGGAAGCACACAGGGGCAGAGGATGTGATTCAATAATATATTTACTGCATTCCTGAAGGAGAAGAAAGCTTGCTACATAGGATGCTGTAAAACCTCAATTAAAACAGCTAGATCCTCAAACATCACCAACAGCATCACCCTCAACACTGACACCCATAGGGCAACGGTGACAGCACCATGAAACCATGAAACACAGATGAAATGCTATTGTTTACAATAAGTCCCATTTAAAGCTGGATATGTAAACACA
Organism: Salvelinus fontinalis; assembly: GCF_029448725.1. Lineage (NCBI taxonomy): Eukaryota > Metazoa > Chordata > Actinopteri > Salmoniformes > Salmonidae > Salvelinus > Salvelinus fontinalis. Next base: position 95,090,792 of record NC_074665.1, on the reverse strand, counting down.
CCATGATATTGTGTGTGTGTCCAGATTATGATCAATGATTCATGTATTCTCTTTCCAATCAAGGGGGTGATGGCCTATTGGCCTTGCTATGGCAGCTGCTAGTGGGGGGGAGATATAGAAATGCACATTGTTTAGTAGGGCCCTGTTATGTCCCACTATTACGCTGAATGTAAATAGCCCAGGAAGGGAATTCAAATAGATCAGCTCTGTGTGCAAGTCCTAAGAGATAAACATTGAGCAAGGAATCATGGAATGGGACATTAAAAGACACACCATTGGAGCTAGCTATAGTTATTAGCATGGATCCTGGGGATATTCATATTAACAATAAATGTATGTTAGTAAATGACAGAGATTGTGTTAAGTACGCACTCAGCGGGGTGCTCCCTTTAACTCTAATTCACATCAGAGTCAAATCACCCAGCTAAGACCTCATCAGTCTTATTACCCCAATGCTTTATTGCGACCCACCACCACCACCAGCCCACCAGCCCTCTCTCTTCTCTCTCTCTGTTGTCCACGGTTGCATCTCATACAGCACCCTATTTCCTATTTAGTGCACTACTTTTGACCGCTAGACCACATAGGGCTCTGGTCAAAAGTAGTGCACTATGTAGGGAATAGGGTGCCATTTAGGACACCGTCCATGAGTGTCCTGTAGAGCAGAGCAGCAGAGCAGGCCTCAGTCATCAAGCCTCAACACAGGGCAGACGACTCCTTCATTATCTTTTCTGATTTCATTTAAATGGGCTCCAACTTAATGTTGGTATTTTGGAAATGAGTGGAGGGAGGGAGGGAGGGAGGGAGGGAGGGACTGTTATCTTTATATTTCAGATCAGTTAGTTATTAGCGGGAAGGAAAGAGTCTTTACCGAATAGATGGCTGTGACTGTCTCTCCTCTCTCTTCAGGTGTCGGATCAGTTAGTTACTGAGGGGAAGAAGTAGTCTTTACTAAATAGATGGCTGTGACTGTCTCTCCTCTCTCTTCAGGTGCCAGATCAGTTAGTTACTGAGGGGAAGAAGTAGTCTTTACTAAATAGATGGCTGTGACTGTCTCTCCTCTCTCTTCAGGTGCCAGATCAGTTAGTTACTGAGGGGAAGAAGTAGTCTTTACTAAATGTAACACTTACAGACTGAATGTAACAGCTGACAGTAGAAACGTTACACTGAAAAATCAACACTAGGAAACACTGGCCAATTTACTGTGTACTTTTGACCAGTGGGCTTTATTCAAAAGTACTGCACTATGTATGGAAATGGGTGCCATTTGGGACGCAGATAGCTAGCTAATGATGTTGTACAGTTGGTCACTGAAGCCCAATGGAGACTCAGGCTAAAGTAACACAATAGGGGGGTAGTTCTTCAGCAAACGTCTTACCGACCGGAAAAGACAGTTGTCTTTGTAAAATGTATCTTCAGTAAAACTATCGTTGTTGCGTGGGTGATCCTTCTGAACATTTCTTTGGGACTTTACTTTTTATAATAGTGGTATAGAAAGTTATTGGGGGTGTTTTACAGGTGTGTGTGTGTGTGTGTGTGTGTGTGTGTGTGTGTGTGTGTGTGTGTGTGTGTGTGTGTGTGTGTGTGTGTGTGTGTGTGTGTGTGTGTGTGTGTGTGTGTGTGTGTGTGTGTGTGTGTGTGTGTGTGTGTGTGTGTGTGAAAACTGGCTTTATATCCACAACTGAAGTGGTTTCACACAGGTCATCAGAAGCTCCAAGGCTTCAGTGTCTTGATAGCCAAATTGATAGAGCTTTGCCGAGAGAATACTTAACTACTAAACGTGGGCTTACATCAATAAAAGGCGCTGTACTGTATATATCCATCGAGATGTGAATTCAATTGAACCCATTAAAATGGTGAGAAAACCCCATAGCGCCAAATGAAATTGTTGTACATACTCACTGGGCCCTGACCGACAAAATGGAGTGCAAATGTTAAATACTGTGAGATGTAAAGTACAAACACATTATGGGCAGATATTAACTTAGAAACACCATGAACACACAGAAATATTTTAGTTGCCACGCTTGACCCTCCAGAAAAATATTTTATGGTTGTAGACCATATAAAATGTCTTGTGTGTCCTAAATACACCCTATTATTTTAACTAGCACTCTACAGGCTCTGGTCTAAAGTAGTGCACTACATAGGGAATAGGTGCCATTTGAGATGCATCCTGGGTCTTTTAGGTGGAAATCACATTGTGACATTTAGGAAAACAACTCTAGGATTTTATTGTACGTTCTTGTTTTTTGATTTCATTTGTAAAGCATACCAAAGGGATGTTTACAGGATTTGGTTTTCATTCACTGACAACATCGTCTATTCCCATCAACTCTGTAGAGCACAGAATGGTTGGCCATTGCTGTGTTGCCATAGACCTTCTACTAAAGTGTCATACACATATACCATCCACATCACATCTATATCATCTACGCCACTGCTGTTCTACAGTAGAATGGGATGTCAGGAGTTGACAAACGCTTGTAGCAAGTGGTAAATCTGGGTCTTTTTCCTAATGCCTTTAAACAGCTGTGGTAACACTTTAGAAAAACTTTCATGAATAGGTTTTTATAAATGCTTATTTGTATTTAGAAATGCTTACGAATGTTTATAATTCTTTACAAATGTAACTGCAAATAGTTTGTTAGTTAATGCATATTAGTATATATATAAAGTGAACCAAAGCTACAGTTGAAATCGGAAGTTAGGTTGGAGTCATTAAAACTCGTTTTACAACCACTCCACAAATTTCTTGTTAACAAACTATAGTTTTGGCAAGTCGGTTAGGACATCCACTTTGTGCATGACACAAGTAATTTTTCCAACAATTGTTTACAGACAGATTATTTCACTTAGAATTCGCTGTATCACAATTCCAGTGGGTCAGAAGTTTACATACACTAAGTTGACTGTGCCTTTAAACAGCTTGAAAAATTCCAGAAAATTATGTCATTTTTTTTAAAAGCTTCTGATAGGCTAATTGACATCATTTGAGTCAATTGGAGATGTACCTGTGGATGTATTTCAAGGCCTACCTTCAAACTCAGTGCCTCTTTGCTTGACATCATGGGAAAATCAAAGGAAATCAGCCAAGGCCTCAGAAAAATAATTGTAGACCTTGGGAGTAATGTCCAAACTCCTGAAGGTACCACGTTCATCTGTACAAACAATAGTACGCAAGTATAAACACCATGGGACCACGCAACTGTCATACTGCTCAGGAAGGAGACACATTCTGTCTCCTAGAGATAAACGTACTTTGGTGCGAAAAGTGCAAATCAATCCCAGAACAACAGCAAAGGACCTTGTGAAGATGCTGGAGGAAACAGGTAGAAAAGTATCAATATCCACAGTAAAACGAGTCCTATATTAAAATAACCTGAAATGTTGCTCAGCAAGGTAGAAGCCATTGCTCCAAAATTGCCATAAAAAAGCCAGACTACGGTTTGCAACTGCACATGGGAACAAAGATCATACTTTTTGGAGAAATGTCCTCTGGTCTGATGAAACAAAAATAGAACTGTTTGGCCATAATGACCATCGTTATGTTTGGAGGAAAAAGGGGGAAGCTTGCAAGCTGAAGAACACCATCCCAACCGTGAAGCACAGGGGTGGCAGCATCATGTTGTTGGGGTGCTTTGCTGCAGGAGGGACTGGTGCACTTCACAAAATAGTTGGCATCATGACGAAGGGAAAATGATGTGGATCTCTTGAAGCAACATCTCATGACATCAGTTAGGAAGTTAAAGCTTGGCCGCAAATGGGTCTCCAAATGGACAATGACCCCAAGCATACTTCCAAAGTTGTGGCAAAATGGCCTAAGTACAACAAAGTCAAGGAATTGGAGTGGCCATTACAAAGCCCTGACCTCAATCCTATAGAAAATTTGTGAGCAGAACTGAAAAAGTGTGTGCGAGCAAGGAGGCCCACAAACCTGACTCAGTTACACCAGCTCTGCCAGGAGGAATGGGCAAAAATTGACCTAACTTATTGTGGGAAGCCTGAGGAAGGCTACCCCAAAACGTTTGACCCAAGTTAGACAATTTAAAGGCAATGCTACCAAATACAAATTGAGTGTATGTATACCTCTGACCCACTGGGAATGTGATGAAAGAAATAAAGCTGAAATAAATCATTTTCTCTACAATTATTCTGACATTTCACATTCTTAAAATAAAGTGGTGATCCTAACTGACCTAATACAGGGCATTTTTACTTGGATTAAATGTCATTAATTGTGAAAAACTGAGTTTAAATGTATTTGACTAAGGTGTATGTAAACTTCCAGCTTCAACTGTATATACATCTATGTAAAGTGTTACCAAGGCTATATAAAGCTATATTACGTTATATTAACAGTTACTAAAGCTAAACAAAGCTATATAAAGAGTTACCAATGCTATATAAAGCTATATAAATCTATGTTACGACTTACCAAAGTTATACAAATCTATTCAAAGTGTTACCAAAGCTAAAGAGAGCTATATATAACTATATACATTGTTACCAAAGCAATTTAAAACGATATAAAACTAAATAAATATTTTCCAAAGCTATATAAAGCTATTGAACGTTTTACCAAAGCTATACAAATCTATTCAAAGTGTTACCAAAGCTATATAAAACTTTACAAATTGTAACCAAAGTTCTATGAAGTTATATCAATTGTTACCAAAACTACAGTATATAAAGCTATATAACATTTTCCGAAAGCTATTTAAAGCTATATATATAAAGTGGCTATATATATAAAGTGTATATAAAGTGTTATCAAAGCTATATAAATCTATGTAAAGTGTTACCAAAGCTATATAAAGTGTTACCAAAGCTATATTAATCTATATAAAGTGTTTACCAAAACTATATAAAGTTTTACGAAAGCTATATAAATCTATGTAACATGTTACCAAAGCAATATAAAGTGTTACCAAAGCTATGTAAATCTATGTAAAGTGTTACCAAAGCTATATAAATCTATGTAAAGTGTTACCAAAGCTATATGAAGATTTATAAAGATTTTACAAAGCTATATAAACCTATATAACGTTTTACCAAAGCTATATAAAACTATATAACGTTTTACCAAAGCTATATAAAACTATATAAAGACTTACCAAAATTATATAATACTGTAGAAAGTGTTACCAAAACTACATACAACTATATAAAGTGTTACCAAAGCTCTATAAAGCCATATAAAGTGTTACCAATGCTATATAAAGCTATATAAAGTTTATATAAAATGTTACCAAAGCTATATAAATCTATGTAAAATGTTACCAAAGTTATATAAAGATATGTAAAGTGTTACCAAAGTTATTAAATCTATGTAAAGTGTTACCAAAGCTATATAGAGCTGTATAAAGTGTTACCAAAGCTACATAGAGCTATATAAAGTGTTACCAAAGCTACATAGAGCTATATAAAGAGATACCAGTGCCATATAAAGCCATATAAAGCTATGTAAAGAGTTAGCATTGCAATATAAAATGATATAAAGTGTTACTAAAGCTATACAAATTGTTACCGAAACTATTTAAACCTACATGAAGATAAAAAAGTGTTTCAAAGCTATATGAAGCCATGTAAAGTGTTAACAAAGCTATATAAAGCCATATAAAGTGTTACCAAAGCTATATAAAGCCATATAAAGTGTTACCAAAGCTATATGAAGCCATATAAAGTGTTACCAAAGCTATATGAAGCCATATAAAGTGTTACCAAAGCTATATGAAACTATTTCAAGTGTTACCAAAGCTATATGAAGTTATATAAAGTGCTACCAAAGCTATATGAAGCCATATAAAGTGTTACCAAAGCTATATGAAACTATTTCAAGTGTTACCAAAGCTATATAAAACTATTTCAAGTGTTACCAAAGCTATATAGAGTTATATAAAGCAATATACATTGTTACCAAAGCAATATACATCTATATTAGGCTAAATAAACTCTTACCAAAGCTATATAAATCTATATAAACTCTTACCAAAGCTATATAAAACAATATAAAGTCTTACCAAAGCTATATAAAACTATATAAAGTCTTACCAAAGCTATATAAATCTATATAAAGTCTTACCAAAGCTATATGAAACTATATAAAGTCTTACCAAAGCTATGTAAATCTATATAAAGTCTTACCAAAGCTATATAAAAGTATATAAAGTTTTACCAAAGCTATATCAACTTATAAAAAAACGTTAACAAAGTGATGTAAAGCTATATAAATCTATATAAAATGTTACCCAAGCTATATGAATTCATATAAACTGTTAACAAAGTGATGTAAAGCTATATAAATCTATATAAAGTGTTACCAAAGCTATATAAATCTATATAAAGTGTTACCCAGGCTGTATAAATCTATATACATTGTTACCAAAGCTATGTGAATCTATATAAAGTGTTACCAAAGCTGTATAAATCTATATAAAGTGTTCCCAAAGCTATATGAATCTATATAAAGTGTTACCAAAGCTATATAAAACTATATAAAGTGTTACGAAAGCTATATAAATCTATGTAAGGCTATATAAAGTGTTTCCAAAGGTATTTAAAGATATAAAGTGTTAATATACATAAAGCTATAGAAAGTGTTACCAAAGCTATATGAATCTATATAAAGTGTTACCAAAGCTATATGAATCTATATAAAGTGTTACCAAAGCTGTATAAATCTATATCTGGCTATATAAAGTGTTTCCAATGGTATTTAAAGATAAAGTGTTAATATACATAAAGCTATAGAAAGTGTTACCAAAGCTATACAGAGCTATATAAATGATGTCTGTATAGAATCTTTCTGAGGAACGTGAAGGTGGATGCTGCTCACTGATTTGTTACCACTCAGCAGTACTTTTATACTATAGTATACTACTATACTATAATATACTAATATACAATACTATATTGTACTACTATACTATACCATAATAGTGTTCAAATGATTTTTCTGAGGAACATGATGGGGGATGCTGCTCACTGATTTGTTACCACTCAGCAGTACTTTTATACTATACTATACTACTATACTATAATACATTTATATACAATACTATGCTGTACTACTATACTATACTATACCATAATAGTGTTGCAAGGATTTTTCTGAGGAACATGAAGGGGATGCTGCTCACTGATTTGTTACCACTCAGCAGTACTTTTATACAATATTATAGTAATATACTATAATATACTAATATACAATACTATACTGTACCATAATGGTGTTCAAAGGATTTTCCTGAGGAACATGAAGGGGGATTCTGCTCACTGATTTGTTACCACTCAGCAGTACTTTTCTTGTTAATGAATTTTTAATATCCTTAATGACAGCAGAAGAATGATGTCATTACCGGATGAAGTTTGGAAAACGCTGACTTGAACTCTTTTGGTCGGCAGACTATTTTAATAGTAATTTAATATAGATTAACACATCATCTTAATGAGCAGTATGCCTTCAAGGGGGCTATCATATAATATCCATTTTCTATAGCTTCCTGAATCCCATAAAGTTTGGACTTTGAGGGTAGGTTTCATGGCCTTGAAAAAACTCTTGTTTTTGGGTCATTAGCTAAAGGGTGGATCAATATCTAGAACGCTGGACCAACCTTCGCATGCTGGACCAACCTTCACATGCTGGACCAACCTTCGCATGCTGGACCAACCTTCGCATGCTGGACCAACCTTCGCATGCTGGACCAACCTTCACATGGTGGACCAATCTTTACATGCTGGACCAACCTTCGCATGCTGGACCAATCTTTACATGCTGGACCAACCTTCACATGCTGGACCAACCTTTACATTCTGGACCAACCTTCACATGCTGGACCAACCTTTGCATGCTGGACCAACCTTCACATGCTGGACCAACCTTCGCATGCTGGACCAACCTTCGCATGCTGGACCAACCTTCGCATGCTGGACCAACCTTCGCATGCTGGACCAACCTTCACATGCTGGACCAACCTTCACATGCTGGACCAACCTTCACATGCTGTACCAACCTTCACATGCTGGACCAACCTTCACATGCTGGACCAACCTTCGCATGCTGGACCAACCTTCGCATGCTGGACCAACCTTCACATGCTGGACCAACCTTCGCATGCTGGACCAACCTTCACATGCTGGACCAACCTTCGCATGCTGGACCAACCTTCGCATGCTGGACCAACCTTCACATGCTGGACCAACCTTCACATGTGGAAGTTGTCTTAAGGACCTGGGCTTTTTAGCCTGTCATGCGTACACATGCAACCCTTCCGGTGTTTACATTACATTTACATAATGTGATATAAACGAGGCAAGATAATGTGATATAAACAGGGCAAAATATGGAGTCTTTTTCCTTTTGTAAACACCTTCCAACTGTCCCTGGACAACGTAACATAAAGCCATTATTGAGGCTGGTAGACAAGACAGAGGACATCTTATAACAGACAGACTGTACTGTATGGCTCTCAACTAACTGCCATGCATCTCATTCCATTACAGAGATCATCATACCAGTGGCTATAACTACCAAAGCTGTCTTAACCTTTTACTGTAGTCAGCTAAATCAGGATGTTTCTTGGTAGTCTTAAACAAATCTACTTTAAAACAAATGTATACACCTCACACACATGTTTATGGGCATAAAAAAAGAAGACACCTGTACCATGTTAGATATAGAGTTGAAATGGATTACATTTTGAGTTTGCATCCCAGTATTACACCTTATATACGTCACAGAAGACTGAAATATAACATACCGTTTTGGATGAAACACTGTATTTCTGGTGGATAAAAAAATGAAAAGTTGATTAGTTATGAAACAGTGAGAAATATGAATAACGTTCCACCCACGAGGCCACTAGGTCATTTGACTGCAGGAAATGGGTACTATTCTAGGGATCTATAATTTGTCAATAAAGTGTAGTTGTTCTGATGCTCTTCCTGATTCAGATAATGGATGATAGCTAGCTGACGTCCAGGGCATGCACCCTAATGTCCACACATAGTGACCCCATGTAGACCTATCATCTACTGGACTGAGAAGAGAGAGGGACACCGTACAGACCTATCATCTCCTGGACTGAGAAGAGAGAGTGACACCGTACAGACCTATCATCTCCTGGACTGAGAAGAGAGAGGGACACCGTACAGACCTATCATCTCCTGGACTGAGAAGAGAGAGGGACACTGTAGAGACCTATCATCTCCTGGACTGAGAAGAGAGAGGGACACCGTACAGACCTATCATCTCCTGGACTGAGAAGAGAGAGGGACACTGTACAGACCTATCATCTCCTGGACTGAGAAGAGAGAGGGACACTGTACAGACCTATCATCTCCTGTACTGAGAAGAGAGAGGGACACCGTACAGACCTATCATCTCCTGGACTGAGAAGAGAGAGGGACACTGTACATACCTATCATCTCCTGGACTGAGAAGAGAGAGGGACACCGTACAGACCTATCATCTCCTGGACTGAGAAGAGAGAGGGACACTGTACAGACCTATCATCTCCTGGACTGAGAAGAGAGAGGGACACTGTACAGACCTATCATCTCCTGGACTGAGAAGAGAGAGGGACACTGTACAGACCTATCATCTCCTGGACTGAGAAGAGAGAGGGACACTGTACAGACCTATCATCTCCTGGACTGAGAAGAGAGAGGGACACCGTACAGACCTATCATCTCCTGGACTGAGAAGAGAGAGGGACACCGTACAGACCTATCATCTCCTGGACTGAGAAGAGAGAGGGACACTGTACAGACCTATCATCTCCTGGACTGAGAAGAGAGAGGGACACTGTACAGACCTATCATCTCCTGGACTGAGAAGAGAGAGGGACACCGTACAGACCTATCATCTCCTGGACTGAGAAGAGAGAGGGACACCGTACAGACCTATCATCTCCTGGACTGAGAAGAGAGAGGGACACCGTACAGACCTATCATCTCCTGGACTGAGAAGAGAAAGGGACACTGTACAGACCTATCATCTCCTGGACTGAGAAGAGAGCGCAGTAATAATACAGAGGATAGAGAATTAACATTGTGTCCTCCTGGTAATTTACTTACTGGACCTTGTGTGGTGCTGAAGTGTGAATCAATTTGTAAAGGATAGTTAAATCTCTATAACTACCTCCCCCCCTTCTTCACACATGACTATCAGCTATTAAAAAAATGAAAGGGGGAAAAAAAATCCCGTGGCGTCTTATGAGGATGATGATCAGGGGGAAGGAGGATAAAACGATAAGGTGGTTTGCTCTCTTTAACCCTCCTCTCTGAACGGCCAACCTCTCCCTTTCTACTGTCTATGTACGGTCCGAATAAATAGATAAGTAGAGAAATAAATAAAGCAATAAGTGAATAAAACAAGCTGGATCGGAGAGGGTGTGAGTACTGTTAAGATACTGATGTCTCTTGGCAAAATGTTTGATCATATTCATTTGAAGGAAGGGTTTTTATTTTATTGATAAAACCCAGAGGCACTAAAAGGAACAGGCAATGATTAATGTCCCTCTCAGAAAAAGAAATTATATGGAATAAATTAAACTACTGCGGCAGCAAATTGAAAAATAAGGATGTAAATGAGTCTTGAATACTTAATATTTTTATAAAGAAAAATAGTCAATGAGGCCCAAAAATGATGAAGGATTGCCAAAGAAACACAATATTAACTCTAATGACTGAGGCTAGATTTTCTGTACTGTCAGAGTGTACCTGTCACAACTGATTTTCTACCAAGGAAATGAAAAATGAGGGATGCTACATGAAGTAATTGAAAATAACTAAGAACCCAGTTCACAATGTAAAAAAATTAAGAATAGTGGAACAGAGAAGGGAAGGGCTGGCACTGAGGAATTAGAATTCAGTGAGGTTTAGACTTTACACTTGCTCTGTAATACACATTACAGACATGGTTGGGTCTATTGCTCAAAAGTCATTAGTATTTAGCACCTAAAGAATGCCACTTTTGACATGTCGCTATGCTATACCAATTAACAATTAAGGGTATTTGGCCGAGGAAAGATACAAGCCAATACTTTTCATCTCAATAAAATTCTGTGTCATGAAAGTCCCATAGACTTTGTTCATGCAGGTAATTATTTTTATTTGTTTTAATTGTTTGAAATGTGATATTTTTACTTTTTTGAGTCAGTGCTTGGGCACTACTACATCAGTCATGTCACCACAACACAGAATCCAGGGACAGACAGCAAACTGCACCCCAAAAAAACATGATAGTCCTTATTTTTATGACAAATGCAATACTTTGGGTGATATGCAGGCCAGTGATCCCTTAAGACTAGAGTAAAGAGCTTGATATGTAGAGCTTGATATGTAAACCAAGCAGCTGATGCTACATGGTGATTTACGGTGTCCCTCCCAGACCTCATAGCAAAGCTCCTTCCCTGCTGAACAGGCCCAGTTAGGAACACACCCCTGTACAGACAGTTGGAGCACATTGGATTTTATACCCCACCAGTTTTTATTAGAGCAGTCTTCTGGTGGCATGGTATGCTGTATTTCAGTGCAAAAACACCCTCATAATAGTAGGGGGTGATGGGGATGGGGGGGGGGGGTATTAAAATCAAACCACATGCCCCCCTGTGTGCCTCTTCCCCTCCTCTCTCCTCTCTCCTCCCTCCTCTCCCTCCCCCCTCCTATCCCTCCTCCCTCCCTCCTCTCTCTCCTCCCTCCTCTCTCTCCTCCCTCCTCTCTCTCCTCCCTCCTTCCTCTCCTCCCTCCTTCCTCTCCTCACTCTTCTTCCTCCTCCCTCCTCTCCCTCTTCCCTCCTCTCCCTCCTCCCTCCTCCCCACCCTAAAAAGACACCACCGTTGTTGTCCTCAGAGATGAAGCATATCGTCAGTCTCTTGACATACCATCTGCATCTCCCTCCACCCCTCCCTGAGATTAAGTAAGGTAGGGTAACCAAGCCGCCACACACAGGGTTTAAACATCTGTGCCGGGCTGCTGTAAAGTGATACTGAGGAGTTATAATTAAAGGTTCCGACTGAGGGAACAGTGTTTAATGTCGAGCACCCCTCTGCTATCCATCTGAAGTAATGGGGTGCGATGCCAGCACCCCTCCTGCACCCCCTCTCACACTCATCTACGCTCTGTATACCCCACCTCTGGATGGCCCCACCTCTGGAAAGGGGCGCGGCTCTGGAAGGCCCCACCTCTGGAAGGGGGGGTGTACAATACAACCACGGCCAACTCCATGCACAGAGAAAGACAGACAGCTTTAATACAATTATCAACCCATTTTTTCTGTGTATTTGTATTTGATATTTTATCCAGGGAAGAACCATTGAGACCAGCGGCTCTTTTTCAAAGGAGTTCTGCTTCACAAAAATCTGAAAACAACACCAAGTAGTCAATAATGAATAAGTGACTCAATTATATCACAACCGTAATACAATTATCCTCCAATTCATGTCCTACCGTCATTATTTTATCAGACAAAAGAAAACATTATTCAATGTCAAATGTATTCTCTTTGATCATGTCCATAACAGTTTATGAATAGCAGTAACATCTTGAGAACGAAGTGAGTGATGGACATGTGCTTCCCCTCATGGTTGATGTTGGATGAAACGCCAGGCAGTAATAATAGATTCCAGAGGTCTTTAATTGAGGAGCAGTTGAGGATGATGAGGAAGAGCCTATCTAATGGCCCTATGATGACTAATAGAATATGTTTGAACAGGATGACCTTTCAGATGACAGTCAAAGACAAATATACATCACAACATTGTAAATCAACCACGTGACATACCACATTCTAAATCACACGCAGTAATGAACAAACCAGAGCTTGAGTTCTGTCAGAACTGGCACCACATTCATTATACAGCATAGTGCATTACTTTTGACCAGGGTCCAATGTCCAATCTCATACAGTCCTTTTGGCCTCTTTCAGTTGAATTGAATGCCTTTCGGGCTTGTGAAATGCCCCCAGCACCTTTGGTCTCTGGCGAAGTTTTCAGAGATTGTATTCATGATAGGTTGCCATGAGGGACATTTAACCCTCCACAGATATTCCAAATAAATGTGAAAGGAAACAATCAATAACATTAAATCTGTAACAGTCCTGACCTATTTATGTTAGTTTTTATGTGTTTATGGTCAGGGCATGTGTTTTGGGTGGGCAGTCTATGTTACCTGTTTCTATGTTGGTTTCGGTTTGCCTGGTATGGCTCTTGATTAGAGGCAGGTGGTTTGCATTTTCCTCTAATCAAGAGTCATATTTAGGTAGGGCATTATCACTGTGTGTTTGTGGGTGATTGTCTCCTGTGATGTCTTTCGTCGTTGTGTTCGATATATTCACTTTCGGAGCTGGTTGGCTGTTCGTCTGTTTCGATGTACGTTCCTGTTCGTGAGTTTACGTTTGTCTATGTAAGTTTATGTTCAGGTTGCGTCAACATCGTTTTTGTTATTTTGTAAATTTTGAAAGTGTTTGTTTTGTTTCGTGTTGCCATCAGTTTTCGTTATTAATAAATAAAGATGGCATATTTCCCTGACTCCGCATTTTGGTCCGAAGATCCTTCTCTCCTCACCTCATCTGAGGATGAGGAGAGCAACACCCGTTACAGAATCACCCACCAAAATACAGAGACCAAGCGGTATGGGAATGCTAAACGGAGTAAGGGACAGAAGAAGGAGCAATGGACATGGGACGATGTATTGAATGGAAAAGGTGTCTACACATGGGAGGAGATCCTAGCAGGTAGAGATCGCCTTCCATGGGAACAGCTGGAGGCACTTAGGAGAGCGGAGGCTACCGGAGAGAGGAACCGGAATTATGAGGGAACGCGTCTGGCACGGAAGCCGAAAAAGCCCGTGAGTAACTCCCAAAAATTTCTTGGGGGGGGGCTAAAGGGTAGTGGGCAAAGGGCAGGTAGGAGACCTGCGCCCACTTCCCAGGCTTACCGTGGAGAGCGGGAGTACGGGCAGGCGCCGTGTTACGCAGTAGAGCGCACGGTGTCTCCTGTACGAGTGCATAGCCCAGTGCGGGTTATTCCACCTCCCCGCACTGGGAGGGCTAGATTGGGTATTGAGCCAGGTGTCATGAGGCCGGCTCAACGCGTCTGGTCTCCAGTGCGTCTCCTCGGGCCGGCATACATGGCACCTGCCTTACGCATGGTTTCCCCGGTTCGCCTACATAGGCCGGTGCGGGTTATTCCACCTCCCCGCACTGGTCGGGCAACCGGGAGTATTCAACCAGGTAAGGTTGGGCAAGCTCAATGCTCAAGAGTGCCAGTACGCCTCCACGGTCCGGTATTTCCGGCACCACCTCCCCGCCCCAGCCTAGTACCTACAGTGTCTACACTATGCACTAGGCTACCAGTGCGTATCCTGAGCCCTGTTCCTCCTCCACGCACTCTCCCTGTAGTGCGTGTATCTAGCCCGGTGCCTCCAGTTCCGGGTCCACGCACTAAGCTACCTGTGCGTCTCCAGAGCCCTGAACCCACTGTATCTTCTCCCCCTACTAATCCTGATGTGCTTGTCCTCAGTCCGGTGTCACCAGTGCCGGTACCACGCATCAGGGATAGAGTAGGCTTTGAGAATACAGTGTGCCCTGTCCCTGCTCCACGCACTAGTAGGAAGGTGCTTATCATTAGCCCGGTGCCTCCAGTTCCGGCACCACGCACCAGGTCTACAGTGCGCCGTATCCGGCCAGAGCCATCCGTCTCCCCAGCGCCATCTGAGCCATCCGTCTCCCCAGCGCCATCTGAGCCATCCGTCTCCCCAGCGCCATCTGAGCCATCCGTCTCCCCAGCGCCATCTGAGCCATCCGTCTGCCAGGAGCCTGCAAAGCCGCCCGTCTGCCATGAGCCTGCAAAGCCGCCCGTCTGCCATGAGCCTACAGAGCCATCCGCCAGACAGGAGCCGCTAGAGCCGTCAGCCAGACAGGAGCCGCTAGAGCCGCCCGCCAGACAGGATCTGCCAGAGCCGCCAACCAGACAGGATCTGCCAGAGCCGCCAACCAGACAGGATCTGCCAGAGCCGCCAACCAGACAGGATCTGCCAGAGCCGCCAACCAGACAGGATCTGCCAGAGCTGTCAGAGAGCCATGAGCAGCCAGAGCTGTCAGAGAGCCATGAGCAGCCAGAGCCGTCAAAGAGCCATGAGCAGCCAGAGCCGTCAGTGAGCCATGAGCAGCCAGAGCCGTCAGAGAGCCATGAGCAGCCAGAGCCGTCAGAGCGCCATGAGCGTCGAGAGCCGTCAGAGCGCCATGAGCGTCGAGAGCCGTCAGCCTGCCATGAGCGTCGAGAGCCGTCAGCCTGCCATGAGCGTCGAGAGCCGTCAGCCTGCCATGAGCGTCGAGAGCCGTCAGCCTGCCATGAGCGTCGAGAGCCGTCAGCCTGCCATGAGCGTCGAGAGCCGTCAGCCTGCCATGAGCGTCGAGAGCCGTCAGCCTGCCATGAGCGTCGAGAGCCGTCAGCCTGCCATGAGCGTCGAGAGCCGTCAGCCTGCCATGAGCGTCGAGAGCCGTCAGCCTGCATGGACCTGCCAGAGCCGTCCAAACAGGACCTGCCAGAGTCCTTCAGCCGGGATCTGCCCCTTGTCCCGGTGTTGCCCCTTGTCCCGGTGTTGCCCCTTGTCCCGGTGCTGCCCCTTGTCCCGGTGCTGCCCCTTGTCCCGGTGCTGCCTCTTGTCCCGGTGCTGCCTCTTGTCCCGGTGCTGCCTCTTGTCCCGGTGCTGCCCCTTGTCCCGGTGCTGCCCCTTGTCCCGGTGCTGCCCCTTGTCCCGGTGCTGCCCCTTGTCCCGGTGCTGCCCCTTGTCCCGGTGCTGCCCCTTGTCCCGGTGCTGCCCCTTGTCCCGGTGCTGCCCCTTGTCCCGGTGCTGCCCCTTGTCCCGGTGCTGCCCCTTGTCCCGGTGCTGCCCCTTGTCCCGGTGCTGCCCCTTGTCCCGGTGCTGCCCCTTATTCCGGTGATGGTCCTTATCCTGGTGCTGCCCCTTGTTGTTGTGCTGCCCCTTGTCCCGGTGCTACCCCTTGTCCCGGTGCTGCCCCTTGTTCCGGTGCTAGCTGTTTATTTAGGGGAAGGTAATGTTTGGGTGGTCAGTGGAAGGGGTAGAAAGAAGAGGGGAGTGACTATGGTGGTACGGGGACAGCGTCCTGAACCGGAACCACCACCGTGGTCAACTGCCCACCCGGACCCCCCCCTGGACTTTGTGCTGGTGCGCCCGGCGTTCGCACCTTGGGGGGGGGGTACTGTAACAGTCCTGACCTATTTATGTTAGTTTTTATGTGTTTATGGTCAGGGCATGTGTTTTGGGTGGGCAGTCTATGTTACCTGTTTCTATGTTGGTTTCGGTTTGCCTGGTATGGCTCTTGATTAGAGGCAGGTGGTTTGCATTTTCCTCTAATCAAGAGTCATATTTAGGTAGGGCATTATCACTGTGTGTTTGTGGGTGATTGTCTCCTGTGATGTCTTTCGTCGTTGTGTTCGATATATTCACTTTCGGAGCTGGTTGGCTGTTCGTCTGTTTCGATGTACGTTCCTGTTCGTGAGTTTACGTTTGTCTATGTAAGTTTATGTTCAGGTTGCGTCAACATCGTTTTTGTTATTTTGTAAATTTTGAAAGTGTTTGTTTTGTTTCGTGTTGCCATCAGTTTTCGTTATTAATAAATAAAGATGGCATATTTCCCTGACTCCGCATTTTGGTCCGAAGATCCTTCTCTCCTCACCTCATCTGAGGATGAGGAAAGCGACAGCTCTTACAAAATCATTGTAATAATAAACACATCATATAAAAATAGAGTTTAGGATTATTTATACAGTATTGCGCAATTATTGTGTTTAATTCTATTACGGTATTTAATTCTCTCGTCATTGAAATGTTCTGTCGGCGGGAGACCAGATTACACTGCAGCTGTAGCGCGGCGGTTACATGCAAAACCATGTACATCCTCTGTGGAGCAGGGATATTCAACCTGACACATTAGAACAGGCTAGGCATTCATACAACTATACACTTCAGTCACGTCCTACCAGCCCATACAGAGTGAATTAGCCTGATTTAATACAATCCCTGTGGCTTAGTGACTTCATTCTATGTCTACGTCCCAAATGACACCCTACCCCCATGTGTAGAGCACTACTTTTGGCCAGGGCCCTATGGGGAATAGGGTGCCATTTGGGATACACCCTATAACTGTAGCGTACAGTGAGTAGGTAGCTTTAAGTTAAGGTACTTTTTGTAAATTGCTTGCTGCTCTGGATGGGTGAAAGAGGACCCTCTGGATAAGGTTTTACGCTGAATTAGTGGCCAACCTCTGGTACAGCATATTAATAGTAAAAAATTAAATAACATTAAATTAAATGTTTTATTTACAGATGTTAACCTACACAATTACTAGTCGCCCATACATCCGAATGCAGAGCGTTAAACCTTGGTGTATAGCACACAGTTGGGATCATTACAAATCTAGCCTCAGTTTTTCTACAATGTCTTTTCTCGATGACCTGTATCAGACCAGTGCTGGACTCTTTGATAAGGCTGTAACTATAGAGACCTACCAATAGTACATTCTACCCAATGTGTCCGTTACACTACGATATGTTTTTCTGAATCCTATTCAACAATACTACAATGTAAGTTGATTTGTAATAGTTTAAAATACAGATATAGAGAGGGAATGTTTTGAAGTAAATTAAGCATCTTTTTTTTGTGATTAATTATGTTTATTTTCACTATTACTATGTCACAAGCTGTACTCGAATGCAGCGAAGAAAATACAGGCCGGGTGAACTTTTGCTTTATCCGTCTTTTTACTCATCAAGAGGTTACTACTGCACACCTGTCTCCAGTCTTTACGACAGTACGCTCATTTTAGAAGGTGCTAAATTACATCTGCGCTATCGTCCTATAAAACAATTCCCATTACTGTCACCTTCAAGATCGCAAACAACACCTTTTCAATCAAGTTCAGTTCTTTGTATAACCTGGATATTACCGAACTATAACACGTTCATACGATTTTATTTGATTGTACACGCATGGTTAATTGTATTTATACGATGTGGTTATAAATTGTATGAAATATAATTTTACAGTGCATTCGGAAAGTATTCAGACCCTTTGACTTTTTCCACATTTTGTTACGTTACAGCTTTATTCTAAAATGTATTAAATTAAACATTTTCCTCATCAATCTACACACAATACCCCATAATGACAAAGCCGGAAAATATATATATTTTTAAATTGGTGCAAATCTATTAAACATAAAAGCAGAAATATGTTATTTACATAAGTATTCAGACTCTTTGCTATGAGACTCAAAATTGAGCTCAGGTGCCTCCTGTTTCCATTGATCATCCTTGAGATGTTTCTACCACTTGATTGGAGTCCACTTGTGGTAAATTCAAATGATTGGACATGATTTGGAAAGGCACTCAACTGTCTATATAAGGTCCCACAGTTGGCAGTGTATGTCAGAGCAAAGACCAAGCCATGAGGTCAAAGGAATTGTTCGTAGAGCTCAGAGACAGTATTTTGTCGAGGCACAGATCTGGGAGAGGGTACCAAAACATTTCTGCAGCATTGAAGGTCCCCAAGAACAAAGTGGCCTCCATCATTCTTAAATGGAGGAGCTGGCTGCCCGGCCAAACTGAGCAATTGGTGGAGAAGGGCCTTGGTCAAGGAGATGACCAAGAACCAGATGGTCACTCTGACAGAGCTCCAGAGTTCCTCTGTGGAGATGGGAGAACCTTCCAGAAGGACAACCATCTCTGTAGCACTCCACCAATCAGGCCTTTATGGTAGAGTGACCAGACGGAAGCCACTCCTCAGTAAAAGGCACATAACAGCCCGCTTGGAGTTTGCCAAAAGGCACCTAAAGGACTCTCAGACCATGAGAAACAAGATTCTCTGGACTGATGAAACCAAGATTGAACTCTTTGGCCTGAATGCCAAGGTTCATGTTTGGAGGAAACCTTGCACCGTCCCTAGCATGGTGGTGGCAGCATAATGCTGTGGGGATGTTTTTCAACGGCAGGGACTGGGAGACTAGTCAAGATTGAGGGGAAGATGAACGGAGCAAAGTACAGAGAGATCCTTGATGAAAACCTGCTCCAGAGCGCTCAGGACCTCAGACTGGGGCAAAGGTTCACCTTCAAACAGGACAACGACCCTAAGCAGATTGATGAGGGGGAAAAAAACAATTGAATCCATTTTAGAATAAGGCTGTAGCGTAACAAAATGTGGAAAAAGTCCAGAGGTCTGAATACTTTCCGAATGCACTGTACATTGAGAGTAGCTAGAGACTTGTGGCTTAAATGAAAACCCTTGATAGTATAGTATGAAATAATATTTCAATATATTGAAGTCAATGTAATAAAATATATATTGAGTATATATTCAATATACATATACAGTACATTGCACATACATTTAATTTAGCTAAATATTTACTCAATATAATTCATCAATATCACAGAAAACTAACCAACCTGCAGTTCCACAATGGAACTAAGTCTCAGACTTTTTTTGTGATCTCCTCTGTCACATTTTTAAAAAGGTGTGTACAGTGAGTATGTGTGTGTTTTCAATCAATCAATTAATCAATTAATCTGACATGTAGTGTAACCAGCAGTGCAGATCATCTGTAAAAAAACATCTCTTAAGCTAAATCTATATCCTGCAGAACATAGGCCTCAACACATCCCTGGATGCAGACGATACAAGGTGCCACACAAAAATACACGGTAACATTGAGAACCTGACACAATTCATTTCCCTGAACCTATATGTTGTGCCTGAGTGAGTTTGTACTATGTGAACAGATAACTCATCTCTCTCTCTCTCTCTCTCTCTCTCTCTCTCTCTCCACCCCTACAAAAGCATTCTATGCTACTGGTGCATGCTATGGTACCTGAGCAGACACGCACCAACAATATGTAACTACCACCTACATACGTTTCAGTTTTGCCACATTGTCACTGTGATGCAGAAGAAGTTGTCCAAAATGTTTTTGTAATTTGTTCAATCCACCGAAAAACAAATGTTAGCCTGCCATCTACAAGGCTAGGGGAAATACTGTTCTGAATTGGCAGTGAGGAGATTTCAATGTATTACAGTTAGTTGGGACATCTCCATCTTCTCTGTACGTTTACACGGGGAGCAGAACATACATGTTACCCAGGGTTTGTCTGAATAACCCTGCATGATGCTGGGACCGTGGAATTCAGGGTGATATCCAGGGTTTGTTCTGAATAACCCTGCATGACGCTGGGACCATGGAATTCAGGGTGATATCCAGGGTTTGTCTGAATAACCCTGCATGACGCTGGGACCGTGGAATTCAGGGTGATATCCAGGGTTTGTTCTGAATAACCCTGCATGACGCTGGGACCATGGAATTCAGGGTGATATCCAGGGTTTGTCTGAATAACCCTGCATGACGCTGGGACCGTGGAATTCAGGGTGATATCCAGGGTTTGTCTGAATAACCCTGCATGACGCTGGGACCATGGAATTCAGGGTGATATCCAGGGTTTGTCTGAATAACCCTGCATGATGCTGGGACCGTGGAATTCAGGATGATATCCAGGGTTTGCCTGAATAACCCTGCATGACGCTGGGACCGTGGAATTCAGGGTGATATCCAGGGTTTGTCTGAATAACCCTGCATGACGCTGGGACCGTGGAATTCAGGGTGATATCCAGGGTTGCCTATATAACCCTGCATGACGCTGGGACCGTGGAATTCAGGATGATATCCAGGGTTTGTTCTGAATAACCCTGCATGACGCTGGGACCATGGAATTCAGGGTGATATCCAGGGTTTGTCTGAATAACCCTGCATGACGCTGGGACCATGGAATTCAGGGTGATATCCAGGGTTTGTCTGAATAACCCTGCATGACGCTGGGACCATGGAATTCAGGGTGATATCCAGGGTTGCCTATATAACCCTGCATGACGCTGGGACCATGGAATTCAGGGTGATATCCAGGGTTTGTCTGAATAACCCTGTATGACGCTGGGACCATGGAATACAGGGTGATATCCAGGGTTTGTTCTGAATAACCCTGCATGACGCTGGGACCATGGAATTCAGGGTGATATCCAGGGTTTGTCTGAATAACCCTGCATGACGCTGGGACCGTGGAATTCAGGGTGATATCCAGGGTTTGTCTGAATAACCCTGCATGACGCTGGGACCGTGGAATTCAGGGTGATATCCAGGGTTTGTCTGAATAACCCTGCATGATGCTGGGACCGTGGAATTCAGGATGATATCCAGGGTTTGCCTGAATAACCCTGCATGACGCTGGGACCGTGGAATTCAGGGTGATATCCAGGGTTTGTCTGAATAACCCTGCATGACGCTGGGACCATGGAATTCAGGGTGATATCCAGGGTTGCCTATATAACCCTGCATGACGCTGGGACCGTGGAATTCAGGGTGATATCCAGGGTTTGTTCTGAATAACCCTGCATGACGCTGGGACCATGGAATTCAGGGTGATATCCAGGGTTTGTCTGAATAACCCTGCATGACGCTGGGACCATGGAATTCAGGGTGATATCCAGGGTTTGTCTGAATAACCCTGCATGACGCTGGGACCATGGAATTCAGGGTGATATCCAGGGTTGCCTATATAACCCTGCATGACGCTGGGACCATGGAATTCAGGGTGATATCCAGGGTTTGTCTGAATAACCCTGTATGACGCTGGGACCATGGAATACAGGGTGATATCCAGGGTTTGTTCTGAATAACCCTGCATGACGCTGGGACCATGGAATTCAGGGTGATATCCAGGGTTTGCCTGAATAACCCTGCATGACGCTGGGACCATGGAATACAGGGTGATATCCAGGGTTTGTTCTGAATAACCCTGTATGACGCTGGGACCATGGAATTCAGGGTGATATCTAGGGTTTGTCTGAATAACCCTGCATGACGCTGGGACCATGGAATTCAGGGTGATATCCAGGGTTTGCCTGAATAACCCTGCATGACGCTGGGACCGTGGAATACAGGGTGATATCCAGGGTTTGTTCTGAATAACCCTGCATGACGCTGGGACCGTGGAATTCAGGGTGATATCCAGGGTTTGCCTATATAACCCTGCATGACGCTGGGACCATGGAATACAGGGTGATATCCAGGGTTTGTCTGAATAACCCTGCATGATGCTGGGACCATGGAATTCAGGGTGATATCCAGGGTTTGTTCTGAATAACCCTGCATGATGCTGGGACCATGGAATACAGGGTGATATCCAGGGTTTGCCTGAATAACCCTGCATGATGCTGGGACCATATAGAAATATAATGTATATTATATATCTAAAACGTGATTAACGTGAATCTGTGTGGCTCTGACTTTTTCTGATATTTATAACACTATATAAATACAAGCGAATATTTATAATGCTATATTCATGAAATAGTGTATTTATAATGCTATACTCATGAAATAATGTATTTATAATGCTATACCCATGAAATAGTGTATTTATAATGCTTTACTCATGAAATAGTGTATTTATAATGCTATACTCATGAAATAATGTATTTATAATGCTATACTCATGAAATAGTGTATTTATAATGCTATACTCATGAAATAATGTATTTTTAATGCTATACTCATGAAATAGTGTATTTATAATGCTATACTCATGAAATAATGTATTTATAATGCTATACTCATGAAATAGTGTATTTATAATGCTATACTCATGAAATAGTGTATTTATAATGCAATACTCTTGAAAGAGTGTATTTATAATGCTATACTCATGAAAGAGTGTATTTATAATGAAATACTCATGCAAGGGCATATTTATAACTCATTACTCAGACAAGGTCATATTTATACATCTATAATCATACAAGGGTATATTTATGAAGCTATACTCATACAAGGGTATATTTATGAAGCTATACTCATACGAGGGTATATTTATGAAGCTATACTCATACGAGGGCATATTTATGAAGCTATGCTCATACAAGGGGATATGTATAACTCATTACTCAGACAAGGTCATATTTATACATCCATACTCATACAAGGGTATATTTATGAAGCTATACTCATACAAGGGTATATTTATGAAGCTATACTCATACGAGGGTATATTTATGAAGCTATACTCATACGAGGGCATATTTATGAAGCTATGCTCATACAAGGGGATATGTATAACTCATTACTCAGACAAGGTCATATTTATACATCCATACTCATACAAGGGTATATTTATGAAGCTATAATCATACAAGGGTATATTTATGAAGCTATACTCATACGAGGGTATATTTATGAAGCTATACTCATACGAGGGTATATTTATGAAGCTATACTCATACGAGGGTATATTTATGAAGCTATACTCATACAAGGGCATATTTATGAAGCTATGCTCATACAAGGGTATATTTATGAAGCTATGCTCATACAAGGGTATATTTATGAAGCTATACTCATACGAGGGTATATTTATGAAGCTATACTCATACGAGGGCATATTTATGAAGCTGTGCTCATACAAGGGGATATGTATACTCTTTACTCAAACAAGGTCATATTTGTGAGTCTATACTCATACAAGGTCATATTTATGAAGCTATACTCATACAAGGTCATATTTATGAGTCTATACTCATACAAGGTCATATTTATGAGTCTATAGTCATACAAGGTCATATTTATGAGTCTATAGTCATACAAGGTCATATTTATGAGTCTATACTCATACACTGGTCATTGTAAAACCATGTTTTCTGTCTGACTACATACAGTACCAGTCAAACAATTGGACACAACTACTCATTCCAGGGTTTTTCTTTATTTTTAGAGTAATAGTGAAGACATCAAAACTATGAAATAACATATGGAATCATGTAGTAACCAAAAAAGTGGAAAACAAAATAAAAATATATTTTATAATTGAGATTCTTCAAAGCAGCCACCCTTTGCCTTGATGCCAGCTTTGCACACTCTTGGCATTCTCTCAACCAGCTTCATGAGTTAGTCACATGGAATGCATTTCAATTAACAGGTGTGTTGTGACAAGGTAGGGGTGGTATACAGAAGATAGCCCTATTTGGTAAAAGACCAAGTCCATATTATGGCAAGAACAGCTCAAATACTGCTGCTAATCACTGTTTATTATCTGTGCATAGTCACTTCACACCCACCTACATGTACAAATTACCTCAACTAACAAGTACCCCCGCACACTGACTCGGTACCGGTGTCCCCTGTATATAGTTGTGTAACTTTTTATTATTACTTTTTGTTTTAGTCTACTTGGTAAATATTTTCTAAAACTCTTCTTGAACTGCACTGTTGGTTAAAGGCTTGTATGTAAGCATTTCACGGTAAAGTCTACACTTGTTGTATGCATGTGACAAATAATGTTTTCTTTGATCAGAATTTCTGCAAAGAAACCAGTGCTAAAGAACACCTATAAGAAGGAGAGATATCCGTCTAGTGGTGTGGGGGCTGTGCTTTGGCAAAGTGGGTGGGGTTTTATCCTGTATGTTTGGCCCTGTCCGGGGGTATCATCGGATGGGGCCATACTGTCTCCCGACCCCTTCTGTCTCAGCCCCCAGTATTTATGCTGCAATAGTTTATGTGTCGGGGGGCTAGGGTGAGTCTGTTAAATCTGGAGTATTTCTCCTGTCTTATCCGGTGTCCTGTGTGAATTTAAGTATGCTCTCTCTAATTCTCTCTCTCTTTTCTAACTTTTTCTTTCTTTCTTTCTTTCTTTCTTTCTTTCTTTCTTTCTTTCTTTCTCTCTCTGAGGACCTGGGCCCTAGAACCATGCCCCAGCACTACCTGGCCTGATGACTCCTTGCTATCCCCAGTCCACCTGGCCATGCTGCTGCTCCAGTTTCAACTGTTCTGCCTGCGGCTATGGAACCCTGATCTGTTCACCGGATGTGCTACCTGTCCCAGACCTGCTGTTTTCAACTCTCTAGAGACAGCAGGAGTGGTAGAAATACTCTGAATGATAGGCTATGAAAAGCCAACTGACATTTACTCCTGAGGTGCTGACCTGTTGCACCCTCTACAACCACTGTGATTATTATTACTTGACCCTGCTGGTCATCTATGAACATTTGAACATCTTGGCCATGTTCTGTTATAAACTCCACCCGGCACAGCCAGAAGAGGACTGGTCACCCTTCATAGCCTGGTTCCTCTCTAGGTTTCTTCCTAGGTTTTGGCCTTTCTAGGGAGTTTTTCCTAGCCACCGTGCTTCTACACCTGCATTGCTTGCTGTTTGGGGTTTTAGGCTGGGTTTCTGTACAGCACTTTGTGACATCAGCTGATGTAAGAAGGACTTTATAAATAAATTTGATTGATTGAGACTTGCTTGGGCCAAGAAACATAAGGAATGGACATTAGACCGGTGGAAATCTGTTCTTTGGTCTGATGAGTCCAAATTTGAGGTTTTAGGTTCCAACCGCCATATCTTTGTGAGACGCAGAGTAGGTGAGCGGATGATCTCAGCATGCGTGGTTCCCACTGTGAAGCATGGAGGAGGAGGTGCAATGGTGTGGGGGTGCTTTTCTGTTGACACTGTCAGTGATTTATTTAGAATTCAAGGCACACTTAACCAGCGTGGCTATCACAGCATTCTGCAGCGATGTGTCATCCCATCTGGTTTGTGCTTAGTGGTACTGTCATTTGTTTTTCAACAGGACAATGACCCAACACACACCTCCAAGCTGTGTAAGGGCTATTTGACCAAGAAGGAGAGTGATGGAGTTCTGCATCATATAACCTGGCCTCCACAATCACCCGACTTCAACCCAATTGAGATGGTTTGGGATGAGTTGGACCGCACAGTGAAGGAAAAGCAGTCAACAAGTGCTCAGCAAATGTGGGAACACCTTTAAGACTGTTGAAAAAGCATTCCAGGTGACTAGCTCATGAAGCTGGTTGAGAGAATGCCAAGAGTGTGCAAAGCTGTCATCAAGGCAATGGGTGGCTACTTTGAAAAAATGTAAATATATTTTGATTTGTTTAACACTTTTTTGGTTACTACATGATTCCATATGTTTTATTTTATAGTTTTGATGTCTTCACTATTATTCTACAATGTAGAGAATAGTACAAATAAATAATAACCCTTGACTGTGTAGATGTGTCCAAACTTTTGACTGGTACTGTAGGTATCTTCATCTCATGTTCCCACACTGGCTTCACATTCATAGTGGTAAACGTGTCATAGTGTTATACTGCACAAGCTAGTAATCTAATATAATATATATTTGTCCATATTTATTTTCTTAAAATGTAGTTTTACACCAATATATGTTCATTTTACCCCTCAAACATACCAGACACACGGCTATATACAAACACATACAGCTACATACAAACACATACCAGACACACAGCTACATATCTGACACACAGCTACATACCTGACACACAGCTACATACAAACACATACAGACACCTAGAGACACATACAGACACGGCCACAGCCACACAGACATATACAGACACACCCACATACAGACACAAACAGACACATACAAACACATACAGACAGACCCACATACAGACACATACAGGCACCTACAGACATACCCATATACAGACACATACAGACACAGACACACGCACATACAGACACATACAGCCACATACAGAGGCATACAGATACATACAGACACATACAAACACATACAGACAAACCCACATACAGACACATACAGCCACATACAGACAAACCCACATACAGACACATACAGACAAACCCACATACAGACACCCACAGACACACATACCCACATGCAGACACATACAGACACACACAGACACATACAGACACATACAGCCGCATACAGACACATACAGACACATACAGACACATACAGCCAGATACAGACACATACAGCCAGATACAGACACATACAGACACATACAGCCACATACAGACACATACAGACACACCTACAGACACATACAGACACATACAGACACACCGACATACAGACACATACAGACACACCTACAGACACATACAGCCACATACAGACACACACATAGACATACAGACACATACAGACACAGCCACATACAGCCAGATACAGACACATACAGACACATACAGACACATACAGCCAGATACAGGCACACACAGACACATACAGACACACCTACAGACACATACAGACACATACAGACACACCTACAGACACATACAGACACATACAGACACACCGACATACAGACACAGCTGCATACAGAACACATTCAGAACAGATATCCCTGCATACAGAACACATTCAGAACAGATATCCCTGCATACAGAACACATTCAGAACAGATATCCCTGCATGGGATTTCCTCGTTGCAGAATCAGTAGCAGTACATGGAGGTGACTCTGCTGCAAGGCGCGAGAAGAGAAAACTTAACTTAACAGACCTATGCATTAAACATATTGCAGAATACAGTGTAACATTCATCACTGTCATGGAAGGAGTTTGTATACATTTAAATGCACTGGAGCATGCTGGGGATTTTTTTCTCTCCATCCTTTGTCTATGTGTGTGAGCATGTCTACATGATATCAGTATAAAACAGCACTGGGGATTTTCTGTGTGAGAATGTTACTTATATGGTTGTAACTGTAAGGAATGACTTCTTTCAAACACAATCCTTTCAGAACTATTTTTAAGCCTTTCTGTTGAACTGTTCAGGACGGGGAAGTTAGTTTGGGTTAGGATAAAAATCTATTCAAATGTCAATTCACTTTGTAAAAAAAAAAAAAAAAGGCTTTTATTGAGATTTGTGGGCGCAGCTTGTTCAAGAATGTAGACTGGTTTAAAAACAATCATGGCTTTAAGTGCTATTGGGGACCAAGGCAAGCTTATGCCTATGCTGGTGGCTGACAGTTTAAACATTAAAATAAATTACCTAACCTTTCCAACACCCAGTGACAAAAACAGGAAAAATGAAAGATAATGGGTTATTATTCAGTGAGGGATCCTATACATAATAATGATATCATCAATAATGGTGGTGGTGAAACACTGAGGCTCCTGCGGCTTTAAAAAAAAATACATTTAATGGAATTACTTTTTGGAATCATCAGTCCTAGTCCAGTCTTCAGCTATTCAACTGGAAAAGAGAAAGGATAAAACAAGGGGGAAGGAAAAAGGGACAGAGTTTGTTAGAGTGTATCTGTGTGTGAGAGAAGGAGAAGGGGGGAGAGAGAGAGAGAGAGAGAGAGAGAGAGAGAGAGAGAGAGAGAGAGAGAGAGAGAGAGAGAGAGAGAGAGAGAGAGAGAGAGAGAGAGAGAGAGAGAGAGAGAGAGAGAGAGAGAGAGAGAGAGAGAGAGAGAGGAGGGGGGTGAAACAGAAGAGAGAGAGAGAGGGGGGTGAAACAGAAGAGAGAGAGAGAGGGGGGGGTGAAACAGAAGAGAGAGAGGGGGGGTGAAACAGAAGAGAGAGAGGGGGGGGGTGAAACAGAAGAGAGAGGGGAATGTATCGTGTTCTAATTCTTTTAAGACTGTTTTCAACCTACGCTCGGTCACGAGTCAATTTACCAAATAACAGAAGCAGAACCACACAGAATAGCCACATCAGTATCTACTTAAAGTACACAACAGTAAGTGGCCAATAGACTTACAAAGTATTGCAGTGCCCGCCTGACAAATGCAATAAACAGCAGTATCCCTCAGCTCAGACAGACAGAACAGAGCTAGGTGTTGCTGGCTGATGGCTGGTTGTGCTCCATAGCCCTCTGCCCTGCCCACCTCCTCTCTATGGAGGCCAGGGAGAGGACGAGGGGGTCGAGGAGGTGGGCTTGGGGTGGAGGGTAGAGACTGGAGGCTGGGATGGCACAGGGGACTTCAGGGTGGTGTGTGTGTGTGTGTGGGGGGGGGGGGGGGTCGAGGGGGGTCGGGGGGGGGGGGGGGGGGGGGGGGGTCGGGGGATACAAGAGACTGGCACAGCGAAGCCGACCAACATGTGGGGAGGTGTGTGTGGGGAGGTGTGTGTGGGGAGGTGTGTGTGGGGAGGTGTGTGGGGAGGTGTGTGTGGGGAGGTGTGTTTGGGGCTACAATCTACAGAACAAATGAGGGTACTACTGCCTGTCATATTTCACTTTTTATTTTTTCTAAATAAGACAAAGCCCTTTACTGTGAGGAGCAGGCTGAGCAGGCCGGGCTGGGGTGCATCCCAATTGGCACCCTGTTCCCTAAACAGAGCCCTATAGGCCCTGGTCAAAAGTAGTGCACTATAAAGGGAATAGGGTGCCATTTAGGACTTCCGCTGAGTATGAAGCTCTTAGGGAGGGGATAAACAGCTGGGTGACGCCGCTGCCTCCACCTCCCCAGCACTGTGACAGGCACTGACATAAATCTGTATAAAAGGGATTATGATGAGGCAAAGTGATCAAGCAAATGAAATATCCTTGGCTTCAGCGTATAACTCAGACGCGTGAGGCTGAGCTTTATAGTCCTCTACTCTAGGAGAGACATACCTAGCATGTCCTGGGCAATTTGCTGTTCTTATTGCCCTATGTTCAGGCCTTTACTCAAACTAAGTCTGTGTGTGTGTGTGTGTGTGTGTGTGTGTGTGTGTGTGTGTGTGTGTGTGTGTGTGTGTGTGTGTGTGTGTGTGTGTGTGTGTGTGTGTGTGTGTGTGTGTGTGTGTGTGTGTGTGTGTGTGTGTGTGTGTGTGTGTCAAATCAAACCAAAGTTTATTGGTCGCAGTTTAGCAGACGTTATAGCAGGTGCAGGTGCCCTTACAACAACCCAAAAAACATGAAAAGAACACGCAAAAATATATATATATATATACACAGTACCAGTCAAACGTTTGGACACACCTACTCATTCAAGGGTTTTTCTTTATGTGTACTATTTTCTACATTTTATAATATTAGTGAAGACATCAAAACTATGAAATAACACATATGGAATCATGTAGTAACCAAAAAAAGTGTTAAATAAATCTAAATAAATCTAATATTTTAGATTCTCCAAAGTAGCTGTCTTGATGACAGGTTTTCACATATAGATACAATGTTTACAACATTTCTTCTTGAACTTTATTTTAAACATTTTATTGTGTTACAAAGTGGGATTCAAATATATATTTCATTGTAATTTTTTGTCATTGATCTACACACAATACTCCGTAATGTCAATGTGAAAATAAATTATATGAAATATTTTCTAATTTAATAAAAACTATTGTCTTTGCATAAGTATTCACCCTCTTTCTTTAGGTAAGCCTATATTAGTTCAGAAGTCAAATTTGACTTAACAAATCACATAATAAGTTATATGGACTCACTCTGTGTGAAATAATAGAGTTTGACATGCTATTTTAATGACTACACTTTCCTCTGTCCCCCATACATACACCACCTGTAAGGTCCCTCAGTCAAGTATTGAGGTTCAAGCTCAGATTCAACTACAAAGACCAGGGAGCTTTTAGAAACCCTCATGAAGAAGGCCAGTGATTGGTAGATGGGTAACAATAACAAATCAGACATTGAATATCTCTTTAAGTATGTGGTCAAGTTAATAATTATGCTGTGGATGATGTATTAAACCACCCAGACACATGAAAGATACAGTCGATCTTCTGAACTAAGCTGCAGGACAGGAAGGAAACTGCTCAGGGATGTTAGCATGAGGTCATTGTTGATTTTAAAACAGCTAGTTGTGATGGGAGAAAACGGAGGATAAATCAACAACATTGTAGTGACTCTGATTATTTTGGCAATAATACGTGTCACATATCAGTTTGCAAACAATGTTTTAAACAACTCACAGAGTTTATAAAGCTGCATACTAACATGGTCTCTTTTACTACTTTCTAGAGTAAGGCAGCTCCAAAAAGCAGGTGTTTCAGCCTATGTCACTGCTTCTGTGGTGGTGTGGCAGCCAGCGGAAAATACAGAGCGTAGGGCTTGCTAATGCTCTCTAAAAGGAACCATGATTGGCTCAGTGTTCTGTCACTCATGGGGACAGTACGTCACCGCAAAATCTAAGGGGAGAGCTCGGAAATTCAACCCCCTTGAGTGCTGCCATAGATTTACAGTAGAAGTTCCCATCCAAGAAGGCTCAAGGTCATTGGCCACAGTTAAAATGACGTCAAATCACATATCTACCGTAGCTTTGACTGGACTGATCATGTCAACGTCATGCTTTAAAAATCTTAGCTAGCAAGTTAGACAAGTAGTCATCATCATGAATCAAGTCGACAATCTACTGGCAAATCCTTTTCAATCCTTCTCCTATGAAGAGAAATTATCGATAAAACGTATTGGTGCTCATTAGCCATTGGACGTAAACATTACACAACCAGTTGGATATCGCAAATTCAACAACGAGTGGTTTGGAAGGAATCACTAGCCTGCTATTCACTAGCCTGCTATTCACTAGCCTGCTATTCACTAGCCTGCTATTCACTAGCCTGCTATTCACTAGCCTGCCATTCACTAGCCTACTATTCACTAGCCTGCTATTCACTAGCCTGCTATTCACTAGCTTGCTATTCACTAGCCTGCTATTCACTAGCCTGCCATTCACTAGCCTACTATTCACTAGCCTACTATTCACTAGCCTGCTATTCACCAGCCTGCTATTCACTAGCCTGCTATTCACTAGCCTACTATTCACTAGCCTGCTATTCACTAGCCTGCTATTCACTAGCCTGCTATTCACTAGCCTACTATTCACTAGCCTGCTATTCACTAGCCTGCTATTCACTAGCCTACTATTCACTAGCCTGCTATTCACCAGCCTGCTATTCACTAGCCTGCTATTCACTAGCCTACTATTCACTAGCCTGCTATTCACTAGCCTGCCATTCACTAGCCTACTATTCACTAGCCTGCTATTCACCAGCCTGCTATTCACTAGCCTGCTATTCACTAGCCTACTATTCACTAGCCTACTATTCACTAGCCTGCTATTCACTAGCCTGCCATTCACTAGCCTACTATTCACTAGCCTGCTATTCACTAGCCTACTATTCACTAGCCTACTATTCACTAGCCTGCTATTCACTAGCCTGCTATTCACTAGCCTACTATTCACTAGCCTGCTATTCACTAGCCTGCTATTCACTAGCCTACTATTCACTAGCCTGCTATTCACCAGCCTGCTATTCACTAGCCTGCTATTCACTAGCCTGCCATTCACTAGCCTACTATTCACTAGCCTGCTATTCACTAGCCTGCTATTCACTAGCCTGCTATTCAGTGGAGTGGGTGTGTTCACGTCTGGGTGTAAGGGTCTCTTTTCCAGGCTTAAAAGGATAAACATTCACATGCAACACCATGGGCCAGAAAAGTTTATATACGTTGGCCATGCTGTCAATTCAGCATGACTTCTGCTGCATTCAAGACAACTGGGAACTCGGATTGGGAAAATACGTATTGAACAGTCATCCAACTCAGAATTCCAAATCGGGAACACTGGTCTCTTTCTAGATCTCTGACCTGAAGATCACTGATGTCATGATTCAACCTTGTTTTTTTCCCAGAGTTCCCAGTTGTCTTGAAAGACTTTGATGACAAAAGAAGAACAGCCACGCCACCTTCCTGTTCAAGTGAGCGCAGGACAACAAGGTGAGTCCAAAAATGTCTTGTCTGCTGCTGCAGGGAGATGTGTATACTATAGCTAAGAAAGTAATACTATGTGTATGTTGTGTATTAAGCTGTTAGTAGCCCATGTACTCACACTAATAATTTGGTCCCTTTCCCCCTCATAACGTAGCCTGCTGTTCTAACTTGTAGCCTATAGCCTGTTTTAGAGAAATGCAATCATTGAATATGGTAAGAGTTTATATGCCCCCTTTATTTATCCTACGGTTCTGACTTGTGGTAGAGGGATAATACTGTAAGAAGGCCCGGGTTCTGAAATCTAGTGCTGTGCTGTGCTGTGATGAACAAATAATGATATATTTTTTGAGTTTGAGTTATTTTTTGAGTTTGCATTCTGTTTCCATTGATCACCCCTGAGATGTTTCTCCAACTTGATTGGAGTCCACCTGTGGTAAATTGTGTGTACAGTTCTGTATTTTTGTGAGGGTGGATTTTTGAACTTACTATAACTGTGCTGTACTGTACTGTGGAGTCTATACATGGTGATGATCTACTGACCATAACTGTACTGTAATGTCTATACATGGTGATGATCTACTGACCATAACTGTACTGTGTTGTAGAGTCTATACATGGTGATGATCTACTGACCATAACTGTACTGTAGAGTCTATACATGGTGATGATCTACTGACCATAACTGTACTGTGTTGTAGAGTCTATACATGGTGATGATCTACTGACCATAACTGTACTGTGTTGTAGAGTCTATACATGGTGATGATCTACTGACCATAACTGTACTGTGTTGTAGAGTCTATACATGGTGATGATCCATAACTGATCAATACATCCAGTCATCTAGACAGCCGGGTGTGATCTGCCTCACTGCACTCCCAGGGGACGGGGTTGTGTATGGGCCTTTTAAACACACACACACACACACACACACACACACACACACACACACACACACACACACACACACACACACACACACACACACACACACACACACACACACACACACACACACACACACACACACACACACACACACACACACCTGGCAGACAGAGCCCTCCACACTCGTCCTGTTCTGTGCCCCAGTTAATTCCCTAATTTGATCTAGAAGAGTGTCACATAAAGCAGTTCTATGATCCTAAATGAGAAATATGTGGATTTTATGAACTGTAAATGAGCGCTCCTTCATGGATGGTTATTTTAGTGTCAAAATATATTAAACAAATATAAAACGGTAAAGGACTACAGGGACAGTTGGTTCTCCACGGTCAGCACTACACTGTAGCTAGCTGTTTATCCGATTACTGTGTGTTTTTATGAAATACAATTGGAATCGGTTATCAGTACTGATGATTTTAATATACACACCATTTTTTGAAGTCATTGGTGTAAAAGATATTTGAACATGAAACATTTTCATCACCTCCCGTGCAATGTCAATGAACATGGTCAAATGTTCATGGAACACGTATTAATAATTAATTGTTTATTTGGCAATAATATAATGTCTTACAGAAATGCAATGTGTAAATCACATTTGCTGTAATAGTAACTGATTGTGAATAAATCTGTTAATTTATGTTCAGTTCTGGACAAAGCTCTTTTTCCATAAAATGAATGCTTGCCTCCCTATGATGCAGTTAAAATGCTACTTACAAAAATACTTCAATTGCAAAATGAATGGAACTCGTACTGCACTAGTATTCATGTGTTCTTGGAGTTAAAGGGAGCCTACGAGAACATAGGTAAACGCAACGAGATGTGTCTCTTCTATTAAGAGTAAAATTGGTTAATACAAAGGCATGTCGGTAATAACAATGTCCTTTCCGCAGTGACAAAGACAAAGTGCCTGGTGCGTTTGGAGCGTACCAGCCACCAGCCGGGGAGACAACTGACGGCTGAAGCTTTGGGAGAGCATTTGAATTCCATGTCCAAGAAGAGGCAGCCCGTCATTAAAAAACCCTAATTTCTGTGTCAGGTAGACTTACAGGTAATCGATCATCTTGTCAAAGTGTTTTATTTTTTGTGTGCCCTGTTTCAAAGTGAATTCTACTTCTTTCCAATTAAACTTGTTGCTGAAAAAAATAAAAAATGTCTCTAGCTATTAAAGGTACATTTTGCCATGTTAGATTTTTTTTCGCCCACTGAAGGAAGGTAATTTCCGAACGTTTTGAGGAGGAAACCCAAGGGAAATACATGCGACTTCCAGGAACATTTTCTATAGAGCTGACCTGAACAGGATTACTGATCCTT
The DNA here is from genome assembly GCF_029448725.1 of Salvelinus fontinalis. Lineage (NCBI taxonomy): Eukaryota > Metazoa > Chordata > Actinopteri > Salmoniformes > Salmonidae > Salvelinus > Salvelinus fontinalis. Next base: position 95,055,943 of record NC_074665.1, on the reverse strand, counting down.
TAAGTTCACTAATTTATCTCAATGTTATCTCAATACATCTGTGACTATATATTAAATATAATTTGATATTATTTATTTAAACTACTGTAACTCATACAAGTAAATTCATGTCTCTGCCGTATTGCTGGCAAACTATTTTAATTGTGTCCTTGAACAGTTGTTGCTATCATGTAAATAATAACTGTAAATTGACTCGCTATTAGAACTTGTTAATTTCATAACTTGCTAACTATCATTAATAGCTTCCACATCAGTGGCGATTGTACCAGCTCTAACCATAATGTTGTCTTTGTCCATTGATGTAAACAAGACAGACTGTAGACATAACCGTTTCATTGCCCACATTAAGCAATTTGTCTTTTTCTCTGTGGGCCTTAAACCAATGATTGGCAGGTGCCTTGGGCTACAGAATGGACTGTTTGGGGGCCCGTTTTCCTGTTCCGTTCCTTCTCTGAAAGCTTCACTCAACCTGACACACTGCCGTCCTGTCCTGAGTAGCCTCCATGTCTCTCCAAAACAATGTGCACCAACCAACCAACCATTTCCAACCATGGAAATATCTCTGCATAAAAGCCATTTATTGGTACATTTCTAAAATGTTAACGGTTGTCAGCTTCAATTGTCTTTTAAAGGACCCCTCTCCTCACCTGGGGATAAAATGCCTGCTCCTGTTCTGGAGGGAGGAATTCTCCGAGTCCTCTTGCTCTCTGACAGACAGTGACAAACCCTCCCTGGCCTGCCAGCCCAGTGGCCTCAGCGGGGCCTATGTGGGAGCTAATGCTCCTTTGTCCCTGGATCTAATTTATTTATGTGGCTAATCTTCAGGGGGTGGAGCGGCACGGCTCAGAGGTGTGCCATTTTACGAGAAGAGCCATTGGAGGGATCAGCGACCTTGTGAAGCCTTTGCCATAAAAAAGCGGTAATTCATTTCACTTATCAGCTGAGATCGGTCTTGTTTTATCAGTGACATGAATGAAGAATGTCAAGACAAGGGGGGGGTGAAATGTTCCAAAATAAAACGCTAGCCAAAAAAGTTTGAGATGAAAAAAACTCCTGTATCGTGCACTTTGAAGCCAGAATACCCCCATCTTCCATGAGAGTTCTAAATTCTCAGGTTCTAAATTCTCAGGTTCTTAATTTTCAGGTTCTTAATTCTCAGGTTCTTAATTCTCAGGTTCTAAATTCTCAGGTTCTTAATTCTCAGGTTCTTAATTCTCAGGTTCTTAATTCTCAGGTTGTTGATTCTAAAAGAGAATCAGTTGGTCCAATAGTTCATTTGAAGTGGAACGGACATCGTTTCATCTACTTTGCAAAAATGAAGCATACAGATAATCTTCATTTAGGTCTAAAATATCAAATTCACAGTTCATGGTTCAAAAACCACTTTGTAAGAGGTTTTAAAAATAGGTTCAATTTGACTCAAAATTCCATTATGTAGAATAAGGCATTGTTGACTAAATTAAATGGATGCGTTCATGATTCATCAAATTCACCAATAAATGTCTAGATACTCCAATAAATATTGGTTGTAAATCACAGCTGGTACAGTGTTTGCTGCATCCAGCCATTCAGGGATGGACTGTTTCTGTTTTACTCATCCAAAATATTTTGGACAAAAATGTACAAAAAAGTCAGTGATTGGGAATCTAATCACAATCAATGTATGTAGGCCTACTTAAATAGCAAGCTAGCTATATGGGCTTGATAGCCAAGTCATGTAACTAGCTAGAACCTAAAATGACACTGGGGGGCCGGCGGAGCAGGTTACTATTTCTCATCGTATTCACAGTGCAGTGTTGACGGTCAACGACACGCTGAAACCGTTTGGGAGGGTTCATCTACTGTCCCCTGCGCTCTGAGCTCAACAGGCTCAGGATAACACCATCTACTGTCCCCTGCGCTCTGAGCTCAACAGGCTCAGGATAACACCATCTACTGTCCCCTGCGCTCTGAGCTCAACAGGCTCAGGATAACACCATCTACTGTCCCCTGCGCTCTGAGCTCAACAGGCTCAGGATAACACCATCTACTGTCCCCTGCGCTCTGAGCTCAACAGGCTCAGGATAACACCATCTACTGTCCCCTGCGCTCTGAGCTCAACAGGCTCAGGATAACACCATCTACTGTCCCCTGCGCTCTGAGCTCAACAGGCTCAGGATAACACCATCTACTGTCCCCTGCGCTCTGAGCTCAACAGGCTCAGGATAACACCATCTACTGTCCCCTGCGCTCTGAGCTCAACAGGCTCAGGATAACACCATCTACTGTCCCCTGCGCTCTGAGCTCAACAGGCTCAGGATAACACTGTTGTTGTTGCTGTGCGTAACCAACTGAGAGGGAGAGAGCCTACCTGTTGGTGGTTTGATCAATACGACTGTAACGTTCCCAGAAAACCATTCAGCTTTGCTATTTGGTATTTGTTTCTATTGCTTTCTTAACATTGGTCTAAGCAACAGTAGTTGTGTTCTGCTGCCAGTAAACACAGTCCAATGCAGTGCCTCACCAATGTGAACGGCATAGGCCGGTATGGTCTATTTGCATAATAGGCTTCCTCTAGCTGTGATTGGTTATTGTGCACCGGGCAACATTTTGATTTGTTTTTATTTACTAGTGGTTATTGATACCTATGTGCTCGTTCGTCACCAAAGGAACGGACATGTATCATATTCAAATAAGATTTGATGGTTCGAAATCTGTGTCAGTCCCTCTTTAAGTTGTGTTAGTACTTTTAGATGTTAATTCGAAGATGTGTGAATGTGTCTCTGAAAGTTGCTGTTTAGGTGGTTGACATGCCTACGGTGAGGAGGGGTGAGGGGTGCTGCAGCACATGTCTCCCTGAAGATTCAGTGTCAGAAAGGAGACCACATTCATCCTCACAGCACACTATTTATTTGGACATAGATGCTATGGCAGCAGAAACCCAGAGTGGAGGAGACGGAGGGCTGATTAACAGGGAACCTACCCACAATGCACCACGTTGACAAATGATTGACTTGGAACAGTATCTAAGGCGATCAGGATAAAGTACCAACCATTTCAAGGCTCAGCAAAATTCTAATTCTAATTAGACTTGTGCACCACTATTCCAAATAAAAAATTGTTCCCCTGGCATTTCGGCTAGTATCGAGTGTCTCTTTTTCTCAGTCTGATCGTTGAAACAAAACGAATAAAGAAAATGATTAAAGTGATAACAAAGGCATAACATTTAAATTATTGAGGCACCACATCTGGGATGTGTATGTCACTGGGTTGTCATTCTGGCCCACCCATTCAACACTCCATTCTCTCTGCATGAGAGAAACCGCAAAACAGAGGGAAGGACTAAAAGAAAGAAAGAGAAAGAAAGAAAGAGAGAAGTGGGTGGAATGGTAAGATGGTAACATTAAAAAGGTAGAAAGCGAGAACGGTGAGAGAGAGAGAGAACGCAAATAGGGGCCTTCAGCTTTAGCGTTATTAATGACTCTTCAAAAATCTCCCGACTTTTCCAATCTCTGTGAGAAGCGCTTGAAGGATCCTGTAGATGAAGCTGACCTTCAGAATGTTCTTTGGTCTTTAGTTAGGAAATTCACTCGCCATTATGGCATCATTAAGGAAACAAGGATAAAATTACTCCATGCTTAATGACCTATAGGATTCCCCCCACCAAAATTTGTTTCAGATCTAATAAAACTGTGCTTAACACACTCGAATGAATTATGAGGACTGTTATGCAGGGATATTAAAATGTGGAAAATACATTTTCGAAAGCTTGGAGGACTGGACTTTTCGAATCAGATGGTAGAATGAAATTTTTAGGGCAATAAATTCTACCATGTCTCAATTTAATTTCCTTTTAGCTCTCAAAATCTGGATGTATGATGATCAAATACTTGGGGTTGATGGTCTTTTACACAGTCTTACAATACACTGTACTGTAGCTTTCTATGCTACGACTAAGATGAATAAACACACACATAATGTACCCAATTAATAACATACCAATATTATATACAAAATACATACTCAATAATAACATACCAATATTATATACACAATACATACTCAATTAATAACATACCAATATTATATACACATTACATACCCAATCATTAACATACCAATATTATATACACAATAAATACTCAATTAATAACATACCAATATTATATACACAATAAATACACAATTAATAACATACCAATATTATATACACAATAAATACACAATTAATAACACACCAATATTATATACACAATACATACCGAATCAAGAACATACCAAAATTGTATACACAATAATTCCCGATCAAGAACATACCAATATTACATACACAATACATACCCAATTGAGTACATACACAATACTCTAAATACAATCTGTACTTAGTTTCTAAAAGAGTGAATCTGGGGAGTTTATTCTTGTATGGAGCCCACATTAACAAACAGTGTAATTAACAGGATGTGTGCTATTTGGGGTGATAATTTACCATTAAGACTTTTATGAAATTGGGTTTTGCGTTTACATTTCCACAGTATGCCGCCCATAGAAACGGGTGCCAGCGTTGGTAATTAGTGTAACGCGTCACAGGATAGAGAAAGCAGGCGTCAGGAAGCTGTTAGGATTTTGTGTGTGTGTGTGTGTGTGTGTGTGTGTGTGTGTTTGTGTGTTTAAAAAAAATGAAGCTGCAGGCTATTGGGGAGAGGCTCTTCATTGACTCTCTCTCTCTCTCTCTCTCTCTCTCTCTCTCTCTCTCTCTCTCTCTCTCTCTCTCTCTCTCTCTCTCTCTCTCTCTCTCTCTCTCTCTCTCTCTCTCTCTCTCTCTCTCTCTCTCTCTCTCTCTCTCTCTCTCGTACACAACTACAACAACACAAAAAAAGCGAATTTATTTCTATCAGTAACGTTCAAAACGCTTCATGTCTCTGGATACACCCCTGCATAGCTCTGTAGTCTCCGTCACACCAGTGCCGCTTTAGCCCCCCCGGCTCTATTGTATATTGTAATCCAGCCCCTCCAGCCCTCGACGTGTCCGCCATTGTGAAATAAGTACTTATTAAAAAGAGGAGGCAAGAAAAAGTTAGTGGAAAGATAGTGGTGCCACAGAGAGGTGGGTTTGTGAGGTAATGGCGGTTTGCTCTCTTTAAACTTTAATCTCTCCTATTAATTCCCTGCAACTGGAGAATGTACGAGAGTTAATGTTCCATGAACGTGTTTCTCACTCCGCAATCTCTTCAAGCTAATTACCTTCAGGTGCTAAATGGAGGGAAATTGCCATCCATTTGGATGAGAAAAATTTCACCTCCCGGTCCCTAGTGAAAGCTGTTTTTTTTGCTGTGTGCATTAAAACAGGAGGGAAAGAGGCAGGTCTACCTTCTTCCGCGAAGGTAAACAGAGGCCGTAAAGCTACTGCTGGTGGGTCGCCTCTCTCTCTCTCTCTGTCTCTCTCTCTCTCTCTCTCTCTCTCTCTCTCTCTCTCTCTCTATCTATCTCTGTTTCTCTCTCTCTCTCTCTGTCTCCATCCCTCTCTCTCTCTCTCTTCCTGTCTCTCTTTCTCTCTCTCTCTCTCTTTCGCTCTCCCCCTCTCACCCCCCTCTCTCTCTCTCTCCACTCTCTCCTCCCCCCTTACCTGCAAAGGTCATAGAAAGGTCAACAGGTGCTCCGGTCCTGACAAGGGGAATGCTGAACAGATGTTTGATTGGCATGAATCATCTAAACTGCCCCATTAAAAACTTATGATGTGAAAGGATAGGACTCCTGTTACCGGGGAGAATGTTTAATAACTGACGGGGTAAACAGAAAGAGGATCTTAAAGGAGCTAGACATTTTAATTAGCTACCGATGGTGGGACTGACTGACTGGTGCTTCAAGGCCCACTGATGACCTTATGGGGCACATATCTAATAACCTTGTCTGTCTTTCAGTCAATGTTGTTGGCTTTGAGTGGTTTGAATTTCTTTCCGTGTCCTTATTTGAAATGTTTAGAAGCTCATAGGGCATGTATGGTTGATTCTAAATACTGTAGCTGGTAGAACCAGTCTGAACTAGTATCCTCATGAAGAGCTGTAGCTAGTAGAACCAGTCTGAACTAGTATCCTCATGAAGAGCTGTAGCTGGTAGAACCAGTCTGAACTAGTATCCTCATGAAGAGCTGTAGCTGGTAGAACCAGTCTGAACTAGTATCCTCATGAATAGATGTAGCTAGTAGAACCAGTCTGAACTAGTATCCTCATGAAGAGCTGTAGCTAGTAGAACCAGTCTGAACTAGTATCCTCATGAAGAGCTGTAGCTAGTAGAACCAGTCTGAACTAGTATCCTCATGAAGAGCTGTAGCTAGTAGAACCAGTCTGAACTAGTATCCTCAAGAAGAGCTGTAGCTAGTAGAACCAGTCTGAACTAGTATCCTCATGAAGAGCTGTAGCTAGTAGAACCAGTCTGAACTAGTATCCTCAAGAAGAGCTGTAGCTAGTAGAACCAGTCTGAACTAGTATCCTCATGAAGAGCTGTAGCTAGTAGAACCAGTCTGAACTAGTATCCTCATGAAGAGCTGTAGCTAGTAGAACCAGTCTGAATTAGTATCCTCATGAAGAGGTGTAGATGGTAGAACCAGTCTGAACTAGTATCCTCATGAAGAGCTGTAGATGGTAGAACCAGTCTGAACTAGTATCCTCATGAAGAGCTGTAGATGGTAGAACCAGTCTGAACTAGTATCCTCATGAAGAGCTGTAGCTAGTAGAACCAGTCTGAACTAGTATCCTCATGAAGAGCTGTAGCTGGTAGAACCAGTCTGAACTAGTATCCTCATGAAGAGCTGTAGCTAGTAGAACCAGTCTGAACTAGTATCCCTATGAAGAGCTGTAGATAGTAGAACCAGTCTGAACTAGTATCCTCATGAAGAGCTGTAGCTGGTAGAACCAGTCTGAACTAGTATCCTCATGAAGAGCTGTAGATGGTAGAACCAGTCTGAACTAGTATCCTCATGAAGAGCTGTAGATGGTAGAACCAGTCTGAACTAGTATCCTCATGAAGAGCTGTAGCTAGTAGAACCAGTCTAAACTAGTATCCTCATGAAGAGCTGTAGCTGGTAGAACCAGTCTGAACTAGTATCCTCATGAAGAGCTGTAGCTAGTAGAACCAGTCTGAACTAGTATCCTCATGAAGAGCTGTAGATAGTAGAACCAGTCTGAACTAGTATCCTCATGAAGAGCTGTAGCTAGTAGAACCAGTCTGAACTAGTATCCTCATGAAGAGCTGTAGCTAGTAGAACCAGTCTGAACTAGTATCCTCATGAAGAGCTGTAGATATTAGAACCAGTCTGAACTAGTATCCTCATGAAGAGCTGTAGATATTAGAACCAGTCTGAACTAGTATCCTCATGAAGAGCTGTAGCTAGTAGAACCAGTCTGAACTAGTATCCTCATGAAGAGCTGTAGCTGGTAGAACCAGTCTGAACTAGTATCCTCATGAAGAGCTGTAGCTGGTAGAACCAGTCTGAACTAGTATCCTCATGAAGAGCTGTAGCTAGTAGAACCAGTCTGAACTAGTATCCTCATGAAGAGCTGTAGCTAGTAGAACCAGTCTGAACTAGTATCCTCATGAAGAGCTGTAGCTAGTAGAACCAGTCTGATCTAGTATCCTCATGAAGAGCTGTAGATGGTAGAACCAGTCTGAACTAGTATCCTCATGAAGAGCTGTAGCTAGTAGAACCAGTCTGAACTAGTATCCTCATGAAGAGCTGTAGCTAGTAGAACCAGTCTGAAGTAGTATCCTCATGAAGAGCTGTAGCTAGTAGAACCAGTCTGAACTAGTATCCTCATGAAGAGCTGTAGCTAGTAGAACCAGTCTGAACTAGTATCCTCATGAAGAGCTGTAGATGGTAGAACCAGTCTGAACTAGTATCCTTGTGAATAGATATTGCTACAGTGTATTATAATAACAATACCGAGACGGTTATTTTGAACTTGCAGGGCTGTAACTTTCAGAGTGATAACAAATAATGTATCCAAGGTCCAATGCAGCTGTTTTTATCACCGTATCAAATCATTTCTGGCTAACGATGAAGTACCTTACTGTGATTGTTTTCAATTAAAATGATCAAATATGAACAAAAAATAGCTTCTTAGCAGTGGTCTGAGTGAGGGGCCTATTTGGAGGAGCCTAATGTCACCTTTATTTAACCAGGCAAGTCATGTTAGGGATATGTAACCTGAAAACTAGTTGTTATTGACAGAGAGTAGGGCAAACTCTACAACATTTTTCTCAATCATTTTTTGGAACAATGCTGTCGATTTTCAAAACAGAGTTCACAACACACAGAACACTGTGGCCTTTTGCAAGATAGTAAATGTGTTTTCAAAATGAGTTTGCCTTCTCAAAACATGAATACGTTCATCAAAAATATAATACACCGTCAGAATTGCAAATACTGTAGATTCGTCAAAAGAAAATGACTGCCTGTAAAAGTATTTAGCTACACAATAACATCTGCTAAATATGTGTATGTGACCAATAACATCTGTTAAATATGTGTATGTGACCAATAACATCAGCTAAATATGTGTATGTGACCAACAACATCAGCTAAATATGTGTATGTGACCAATAACATCTGTTAAATATCTGTATGTGACCAATAACATCTGTTAAATATGGGTATGTGACCAATAACATCTGTTAAATATGTGTATGTGACCAATAACATCTGTTAAATATGTGTATGTGACCAATAACATCTGTTAAATATGTGTATGTGACCAATAACATCTGCTGACCATGTGTATGTGACCAATAACATCTGTTAAATATGTGTATGTGACCAATAACATCTGTTAAATATGGGTATGTGACCAATAACATCTGTTAAATATGGGTATGTGACCAATAACATCTGTTAAATATGGGTATGTGACCAATAACATCTGTTAAATATCTGTATGTGACCAATAACATCTGCTAACCATGTGTATGTGACCAATAACATCTGTTAAATATGGGTATGTGACCAATAACATCTGTTAAATATGTGTATGTGACCAATAACATCTGCTAACCATGTGTATGTGACCAATACAATTTGATTTAATTTGATTTTTTAACACAACCATACTTATCTCTTGAGTCCAAGCAGACAAAAAACTTAGCGTCTTTTAAAAATCCCAGTAGATCAATACATTTTCTTTGTTGTCACTAAATCATGATGATCAAAATTGGAAGTACAACTATCCAAAGGTGCAGCATTATGGGAAATCACTGTCCATTTATGCATATTCCACCAAACAATTTCATACATATAATATCAAATATTGTTCCTGATAAAAATAAATAATAATAAGCATATTATGTACAGAATTCATTCATTGGTATCATCACAATCCAATTTCATGTATTCAATACCAAGGCTGGTTTACCCATTGTTTTTTAGACGTTCCATTGGTGCACTGAAACACTGTCCACAATAGAAATAAGGAAAGGTGAATACAATGGAGAAACTCAACTGGTATTAATGTGTAGGCCTCGTACACAACATATCACAACTCTATAATGGAAGGTCACAATGTGAAAGATGAGGATTTAGGAGTCAACCAAAGTACACTTAGGAGTAACTTAATGTCATTCTCTGCATCTCTACATGTCTGCAACATTGTAACAAAATCATTACAATTAGACGGTTCCCATTGCCCAGATCTTTGCCCAGATATTGTACATGTTATGACTCTGATGGGGGATTCAGAATGTTATGACTCTGATGGGGGATTCAGAATGTTATGACTCTGATGGGGGATTCAGAATGTTATGACTCTGATGGGGGATTCAGAATGTTATGACTCTGATGGGGGATTCAGAATGTTATGACTCTGATGGGGGATTCAGAATGTTATGACTCTGATGGGGGATTCAGAATGTTATGACTCTGATGGGTGATTCAGAATGTTATGACTCTGATGGGTGATTCAGAATGTTATGACTCTGATGGGTGATTCAGAATGTTATGACTCTGATGGGGGATTCAGAATGTTATGACTCTGATGGGGGATTCAGAATGTTATGACTCTGATGGGGGATTCAGAATGTTATGACTCTGATGGGTGATTCAGAATGTTATGACTCTGATGGGTGATTCAGAATGTTATGACTCTGATGGGTGATTCAGAATGTTATGACTCTGATGGGTGATTCAGAATGTTATGACTCTGATGGGTGATTCAGAATGTTATGACTCTGATGGGTGATTCAGAATGTTATGACTCTGATGGGGGATTCAGAATGTTATGACTCTGATGGGTGATTCAGAATGTTATGACTCTGATGGGGGATTCAGAATGTTATGACTCTGATGGGTGATTCAGAATGTTATGACTCTGATGGGGGATTCAGAATGTTATGACTCTGATGGGGGATTCAGAATGTTATGACTCTGATGGGGGATTCAGAATGTTATGACTCTGATGGGGATTCAGAATGTTATGACTCTGATGGGGGATTCAGAATGTTATGACTCTGATGGGTGATTCAGAATGTTATGACTCTGATGGGGATTCAGAATGTTATGACTCTGATGGGTGATTCAGAATGTTATGACTCTGATGGGGGATTCAGAATGTTATGACTCTGATGGGTGATTCAGAATGTTATGACTCTGATGGGGGATTCAGAATGTTATGACTCTGATGGGTGATTCAGAATGTTATGACTCTGATGGGGGATTCAGAATGTTATGACTCTGATGGGTGATTCAGAATGTTATGACTCTGATGGGGGATTCAGAATGTTATGACTCTGATGGGGGATTCAGAATGTTATGACTCTGATGGGGGATTCAGAATGTTATGACTCTGATGGGGATTCAGAATGTTATGACTCTGATGGGGGATTCAGAATGTTATGACTCTGATGGGTGATTCAGAATGTTATGACTCTGATGGGGATTCAGAATGTTATGACTCTGATGGGTGATTCAGAATGTTATGACTCTGATGGGGGATTCAGAATGTTATGACTCTGATGGGGATTCAGAATGTTATGACTCTGATGGGTGATTCAGAATGTTATGACTCTGATGGGGGATTCAGAATGTTATGACTCTGATGGGTGATTCAGAATGTTATGACTCTGATGGGGGATTCAGAATGTTATGACTCTGATGGGTGATTCAGAATGTTATGACTCTGATGGGGGATTCAGAATGTTATGACTCTGATGGGTGATTCAGAATGTTATGACTCTGATGGGGGATTCAGAATGTTATGCGGTAGTATTTACTGATTGTCTAAAAACAGTGAACAAAAGTGCCCTCATTTCTTTTCTGATGAAAACAATGTGTTAATATTCTGTGAACAAAACCCTTAGCAGTGAATTTTGCTTGATATGTATATATATTTACAAAACAGCATATAGGGGATTGGAAATGACGCAGACAATTACATTGGTGGAAGCTACAATCTATGTGCAGTATTAACGCTGATCAACTCCAGGTAATAAGGCAAGAAGAGGATCAGAAGAGCTGTACATGTACTTGAGCATTTGATGACTGTTGTTGTGCTATAGACACATTTCAACACAGATGCAGAAATTGCTTGTACGTGAAAAAACATAATGTAGGGCTCAGTTCAATCCGCATCGTGGAAGTTCAGCATTACAGAGTGATTTAAAAATTAAAGGCAATGTTCCCGCTTTAGCGGAGACTGCATTCATGGTAAATGCTGCATATGTCGGCTCAGTCGGGAAATTACCTTTAAATTTCAATCGCGAAAATCTGTAACGCTTCAGCTTTCCAGATAGAATAGAGCCCTTACACCGCCCGGGGATGTCGCCAGGCGGTCCATATCCCTACCTATGGAAAACAAGATGAAATGTCAGGCGCTCTTTTAAAATAGATCTTACACTAAAAGGGCATTTTCATAATTTTCACAATTTCACAGTATTATTCCAACCTCATAGTGTGGAAACATATATAAAATACAAATAAAATCACTTTTTTAACTGGACTACCCCTTTAATTTTCTTTTTAAATTCATGATGTTTACTTTTTAATTACATGATGGTATTGTCAGGCAGCCGAGAGATATCCTGCCAACTACGCCATAAAATAAAAGGAAGAGCCATACAAGAATATCGACCTCATTGTACCTAGAGTGAACACTCCAAATAACAAGGGTGCTAGTTCATGAGCACTCTGAATCCAATAGTATGATTGTCTGTATTCACCTCTGAGCGGCCCATATGATCTCCTTCTAGTGTAGTAGTTCACTGGGTTTTCGGCAGAAAGACAGGAGTCAGGAAGAGGCATCGTACTAGGGAGGGCTGTATAAAAGGCCAGCTGGGAAGGCTGGGCCACATTGTGATCACTCACCTTCATCCCTGATTTGTAGTCATTATCCCTACCAGCATTTGAAGATCAAAAACAAGGACAAGGGAGAGTGATGGGGACAGAGAAAGGGAGACAGAGAAAGGGAATGGGAAAATGAGTGAAGGAGGGAGGAAAGGAGGAAGGGAGGGACAAAGAGAGGGGTGGATGTGGGATGTGTGTGTCTGTCGTCTGTCCCAGGCAGTGACTACGTTTGCCCCTATTTGGAGGCTAGGGGTATAGATGCGGTGATGCCGGGGAGGGGGTGGGGTTTGGAGTAGGGTGGATAAGGGTGAAAGCACCTTAAAACCAACCAAGCTGCAAAAGCAATGAATATTAAATTCAGGCCTAAATAGCTGGGCCTATGTGAAGCATTACAGTATTATAATTTGAGATTTGTCATCGATGGGATGCAGGCATGAGTAGGAACAACAAGGCACATCACAGCCACGTTTACTCCTCTAATGGTGGCAGGGGAGTCAATTCATGACACTTTGTCATTTCACCACAAATTGTACAATAGTTGGACACTGGCTAAACATGTATTACTGTCATGATATAACATGCAGGAGTTCTATCTGATCTAAATCTGTCAACAACAAAAAAGGAACAGTATGGTGATCGAAATAAGACAAATTAAGAGAAAGGTTATATTTTAATTGATTGATATTAGACCCTATATGATACAGTTGAATGATTTTCAGTGTTGTGACTGCTATGGTTGTTGTCTTAGAGTGATTGTTCCCCAGGTCGTTGTTGTAAATGAGAATGTGTTCTCAGTCAACTTACCTGGTAAAATAAGGGTAGTATATATATATATATATATATATATATATATATATATATATATATATATATATTCAGTTGAAGTCAGAAGTTTACATACACCTTAGCCAAATACATTTAAACTCAGTTTTTCACAATTCCTGACATTTAATCCGAGTAAAGATTCCCTGTCTTAGGTCAGTTAGGATCACCACTTCATTTTAAAGAATGTGAAATGTCAGAATAATAGTAGAGAAAATGATTTATTTCAGCTTTATTTCTTTCATCACATTCCCAGTGGGTCAGAAGTTTACATACACTGAATTCGTATTTGATAGCATTGCCTTTAAATTGTTTAACTTGGGTCAAATGTTTAGGGTAGCCTTCCACAAGCTTCCCACAATAAGTTGGGTGAATTTTGGCCCATTTCTCCTGACAGAGCTGGTGTAACTGAGTCAGGTTTGTAGGCCTCCTTGCTCACACACGCTTTTTCAGATTTGCCCACAAATTTTCTATGAGATTGAGGTCAGGGCTTTGTGATGGCCACTCCAATACTTTGACTTTGTTGTCCTTAAGCCATTTTGCCACAACTTTGGAAGTATGCTTGGGGTCATTGTCCATTTGGAAGACCCATTTGCGACCAAGCTTTAACTTCCTGACTTATGTCATGAGATGTTGCTTTAATATATCCCCATAATTTTCCTCCTCATGATGCCATCTATTTTGTGAAGTGTACCAGTCCCTCCTGCAGCAAAGCACCCCCACAACATGATGGTGCCACCCCTGTTCTTCACAGATGGGATGGTGTTCTTCAGCTTGCAAGCGTGCCCCTCTTTCCTCCAAACATAATGATGGTCATTATGGCCAAACAGTTATATTTTTGTTTCATCAGACCAGAGGACATTTCTCCAAAAAGTACAATCTTTGTCCCCATGTGCAGTTGCAAACCGTAGTGGCTTTTTTATGGCGGTTTTGGAGCAGTGGCTTCTTTCTTGCTGAGCGGCCTTTCAGGTTATGTCGATATATGGCTTGTTTTACTGTGGATATAGATACTTTTGTACCTGTTTCCTCCGGCATCTTCGCAATGTCCTTTGCTGTTGTTCTGAGATTGATTTGCACTTTTCGCACCAAAGTACGTTCATCTCTAGGAGACAAAACACGTCTCCTTCCTGAGCGGTAGGACGGCTGCGTGGTCCCATGGTGTTTATACTTGTGTACTATTGTTTGTACAGATGAACGTGGTACCTTCAGGCGTTTGGAAATTGCTCCCAAGGATGAACCAGACTTGTGGAGGTCTAGGCTGATTTTTTTTTATTTTCCCATGATGTCAAGCAAAGAGGCACTGAGTTTGAAGGTAGATCTTGAAATACATCCACAGGTACAACTCCAATTGACTCAAATGATGTCAATTAGCCTATCAGAAGCTTCTAAAGCCATGACATAATTTTCTGGAATTTTCCAAGCTGTTTAAAGGCACAGTCAATTTAGTGTATGTAAACTTCTGACCCACTGGAATTGTGATACAGTGAATTATAAGTGAAATAATCTATCTGTAAACAATTGTTGGAAAAATTACTTGTGTCTTGAACAAAGTAGATGTCCTAACCGACTTGCCAAAACTATAGTTTGTTAATTAACAAGACATTTGTAGAGTGTTTGAAAAACGAGTTTTAATGACTCC